>NW_026890996.1:180737-182530 GCF_015708825.2 Lethenteron reissneri
TGTGAGTCTATGGGTCTCTATGAGAGTCTATGGGTCTCTATGAGAGTCTATGGGTCTCTGTGTGAGACTATGGGTCTCTGTGGGAGTCTATGGGTCTCTATGTGAGTCTATGGGTCTCTATGAGAGTCTATGGGTCTCTGTGTGAGTCTATGGGTCTCTGTCGGAGTCTATGGGTCTCTGTGGGAGTCTATGGGTCTCTGTGTGAGAATATGGGTCTCTATGTGAGTCTAAGGGTCCTCTATGTGAGTCTATGGGTCTCTATGCGAGTCTAAGGGTCTCTATGTGAGTCTAAGGGTCTCTATATGAGTCTAAGGGTCTCTATGTGAGTCTAAGGGTCTCTATGTGAGTCTATGGGTCTCTATGTGAAGTCTATGGGTCTCTATGTGAGACTATGGGTCTCTATGTGAGTCTATGGGTCTCTATGAGAGTCCTATGGGTCTCTATGAGAGTATAGGGTCTCTGTGTGAGTCTATGGGTCTCTGTGTGAGTCTATGGGTATCTATGCGAGTCTATGGGTCCTCTATGGGTCTCTATGGAGTCTATGGGTCTCTGTGTGAGTCTGTGGGTCTCTATGTGAGTCTATGGGTCTCTATGAGAGTCTATGGGTCTCTATATGAGTCTATGGGTCTCTGTGTGAGTCTATGGGTCTCTGTGTGAGTCTGTGGGTCTCTATGTGAGTCTATGGGTCTCTATGCGAGTCTATGGGTCTCTATGGGTCTCTATGTGAGTCTATGGGTCTCTGTGTGAGTCTGTGGGTCTCTATGTGAGTCTATGGGTCCTCTATGAGAGTCTATGGGTCTCTGTGTGAGTCTGTGGGTCTCTATGTGAGTCTATGGGTCTCTATGAGAGTCTATGGGTCTCTGTGTGAGTCTGTGGGTCTCTATGTGAGTCTATGGGTCTCACAGTCATCGTCGTCGTCATCATCATCATCGTCGGTCGTCGTCATCATCATCGTCATCATCATCGTCATCATCATCATCGTCGTCGTCGCATCATCATCATCATCGTCATCATCATCGTCGTCGTCGTCAATCATCGTCGTCATCATCGTCGTCATCATCGTCATTATCGTCATCATCATCGTCATCATCGTCATCGTCGTCATCATCGTCATCATCATCATCGTCATCATCATCATCATCATCATAGCCATCATCATCATCATCGTCGTCATCATCATCATCATCGTCATCATCATCATCATCATCGTCATCATCGTCATCATCGTCATCATTGTCATCATCATCGTCATCATCATCACCGTCACAGGTGGCACCCACTCAGCACGGACGGTAATGGCTCCTCTGCGCCGCCCTTGCTCCACTCGTAGCAGATGGGCGACGTCCCCTCTGCGGACTGCACTGCAGCGACAGCTCCTTGCCCTGCTGCGCCGAACCGTTCACCACGCAGACTGGCTGGTCGGCTTCACTGCACCAGGTGGGAGAGTGGGTGGGTGGGTGGTGGGGGGTGCAGGAGCAAGGGGTCACAACAGTTCCAAGCGCTCATATTCTTGGGTTGTTTCGGTAAAGTCACGTGGGTAAAAAAAAATTAAATAAATAAAAGTAAAATAAAAATAAAATAAAAATCACGACAAAAAAAATGTACCCGTAAAAACAAGTTTTCACTCTAAATCCTTTATATGCGTGGCGGCTAGAGTCCTCTCGTCCTCTGGCTTGAGATGGCTGCCACCTATGGGTCAGATGATTGTCTGCCAGTATTAAGCAATTGGTAATTAAATATTTAATTTGTTTTCCCTAAACAGTGTAAAATTTTGGGAATTTTTTTTCACGAAA
>NW_026890996.1:190476-287976 GCF_015708825.2 Lethenteron reissneri
TTTCGTGAAAAAAAATTCCCAAAATTTTACACTGTTTAGGGAAAACAAATTAAATATTTAATTACCAATTGCTATACTGGCAGACAATCATCTGACCCATAGGTGGCAGCCATCTCAAGCCAGAGGACGAGAGGACTCTAGCCGCCACGCATATAAAGGATTTAGAGTGAAAAACTTTGTTTTTACGGGTACATTTTTTTTGTCGTGATTTTTATTTTATTTTTATTTTACTTTTTATTTATTTAATTTTTTTTTACCCACGTGACTTTACCGAAACAACCCAAGAATATGAGCGCTTGGAACTGTTGTGACCCCTTGCTCCTGCACCCCCCACCACCCACCCACCCACTCTCCCACCTGGTGCAGTGAAGCCGACCCAGCCAGTCTGCGTGGTGAACGGTTCGGCGCAGCAGGGCAAGGAGCTGTCGCTGCAGTGCCAGTCCGCAGAGGGGACGTCGCCCATCTGCTACGAGTGGAGCAAGGGCGGCGCAGAGGAGCCATTACCGTCCGTGCTGAGTGGGTGCCACCTGTGACGGTGTGATGATGACGATGATGATGACAATGATGACGATGATGACGATGATGACGATGATGATGATGATGATGACGATGATGATGATGATGACGACGATGATGATGATGATGGCTATGATGATGATGATGATGATGACGATGATGATGATGACGATGATGACGACGATGACGATGATGACGATGATGATGACGATAATGACGATGATGACGACGATGATGACGACGATGATGACGACGACGACGATGATGATGACTGATGATGATGATGACGACGACGACGATGATGATGACGATGATGATGACGATGATGATGACGACGACGACGATGATGATGATGACGACGACGATGACTGTTGAGACCCATAGACTCACATAGAGACCCACAGACTCACACAGAGACCCATAGACTCTCATAGAGACCCATAGACTCACATAGAGACCCACAGACTCACACAGAGACCCATAGACTCTCATAGAGACCCATAGACTCACATAGAGACCCACAGACTCACACAGAGACCCATAGACTCACATAGAGACCCATAGAGACCCATAGACTCGCATAGAGACCCATAGACTCACATAGAGACCCACAGACTCACACAGAGACCCATAGACTCACACAGAGACCCATAGACTCATATAGAGACCCATAGACTCTCATAGAGACCCATAGACTCACATAGAGACCCACAGACTCACACAGAGACCCATAGACTCACATAGAGACCCATAGAGACCCATAGACTCGCATAGAGACCCATAGACTCACACAGAGACCCATAGACTCACACAGAGACCCATAGACTCTCATAGAGACCCATAGACTCTCATAGAGACCCATAGACTCACATAGAGACCCATAGTCTCACATAGAGACCCATAGACTCACATAGAGACCCATAGACTCACATAGAGACCCTTAGACTCACATAGAGACCCATAGACTCACATAGAGACCCATAGACTCTCATAGAGACCCATAGACTCTCATAGAGACCCATAGACTCACATAGAGACCCTTAGACTCACATAGAGACCCATATTCTCACAGAGACCCATAGACTCCCACAGAGACCCATAGACTCCGACAGAGACCCATAGACTCACACAGAGACCCATAGACTCTCATAGAGACCCATAGACTCACATAGAGACCCATAGACTCCCACAGAGACCCATAGTCTCACACAGAGACCCATAGACTCTCATAGAGACCCATAGACTCTCATAGAGACCCATAGACTCACATAGAGACCCATAGACTCACACTGAGACCCATAGTCTCACACAGAGACCCATAGACTCACATAGAGGCCTATAGACTCACATAGAGACCCATAGACTCGCATAGAGACCCATAGACTCTCATAGAGACCCATACTCACATAGAGACCCTTAGACTCACATAGAGACCCATATTCTCACACAGAGACCCATAGACTCCCACAGAGACCCATAGACTCCCACAGAGACCCATAGACTCACACAGAGACCCATAGACTCTCATAGAGACCCATAGACTCACATAGAGACCCATAGACTCCCACAGAGACCCATAGTCTCACACAGAGACCCATAGACTCTCATAGAGACCCATAGACTCTCATAGAGACCCATAGACTCACATAGAGACCCATAGACTCACACTGAGACCCATAGTCTCACACAGAGACCCATAGACTCACATAGAGGCCTATAGACTCACATAGAGACCCATAGACTCGCATAGAGACCCATAGACTCACACAGAGACCCATAGACTCACACAGAGACCCATAGACTCACACAGAGACCCACAGACTCACACAGGGACCCACAGACTCACATAGAGACCCATAGACTCACATAGAGACCCATAGACTCACACAGAGACCCATAGACTCGCATAGAGACCCACAGACTCACACAGAGACCCATAGACTCGCATAGAGACCTATAGACTCACACAGACCCATAGACTCGCACAGACACCATAGACTCTCATAGAGACCCATAGACTCACATAGAGACCCATAGACTCACACAGAGACCCACAGACTCACACAGAGACCCATAGTCTCACACAGAGACCCATAGACTCACATAGAGACCCATAGACTCGCATAGAGACCCACAGTCTCACACAGAGACCCATAGACTCCCATAGAGACCCATAGACTCACACAGAGACCCATATACTCACATAGAGACCCACAGACTCACACAGAGACCCATAGACTCACACAGAGACCCATAGACTCTCATAGAGACCCACAGACTCACACAGTGACCCATATACTCACACAGAGACCCATAGAGACCCATAGTCTCACACAGAGACCCATAGACTCACATAGAGACCCATAGACTCACACAGAGACCCATATACTCGCACAGACACCCAAAGAGACCCACAGACTCACATAGAGACCCACAGACTCACACAGAGACCCATAGACTCACATAGAGACCCATAGACTCACATAGAGACCCATAGACTCACACAGAGACCCACAGACTCACACAGAGACCCATAGACTCACACAGAGACCCATATACTCGCACAGAGACCCATAGACTCACACAGAGACCCATAGACTCACACAGAGACCCATATACTCGCACAGAGACCCACAGTCTCACACAGAGACCCACAGACTCACACAGAGACCCACAGACTCACACAGAGACCCATAGACTCACATAGAGACCCATAGACTCACATAGAGACCCATAGACTCACATAGAGACCCACAGACTCACACAGAGACCCATAGACTATAATAGAGACCCAGAGTCTCACACAGAGACCCACAGACTCACACAGAGACCCACAGACTCACACAGAGACCCACAGACTCACACAGAGACCCATAGACTCACATAGAGACCCATAGACTCACATAGAGACCCATAGACTCACACAGAGACCCATATACTCGCACAGAGACCCATAGACTCACACAGAGACCCATAGACTCACACAGAGACCCATAGTCTCACACAGAGACCCACAGACTCACACAGAGACCCACAGACTCACACAGAGACCCATAGACTCACATAGAGACCCATAGACTCACACAGAGACCCATATACTCGCACAGAGACCCATAGACTCACACAGAGACCCATATACTCACACAGAGACCCATAGTCTCACACAGAGACCCACAGACTCCCACAGAGACCCATATACTCGCACAGAGACCCATAGACTCGCACAGAGACCCATAGACTCACACAGAGACCCATAGACTCACACAGAGACCCATAGTCTCACACAGAGACCCACAGACTCCCACAGAGACCCATAGACTCACACAGAGACCCATAGACTCACACAGAGACCCACAGACTCACACAGAGACCCGACTCACCAGAGACCCACAGACTCACACAGAGACCCACAGACTCACACAGATACCCATAGACTCACACAGAGACCCATAGACTCACACAGATACCCATAGACTCACACAGAGACCCATATACTCACACAGAGACCCGTGGTCTCGCATAGAGACCCATAGACTCACATAGAGACCCGTAGTGTCGCATAGAGACCCATAGAGACCCATACTCACATAGAGACCCACAGACTCACACAGAGACCCATAGACTCACACAGAGACCCATAGACTCTAATAGAGACCCAGAGTCTCACACAGAGACCCACAGACTCACACAGAGACCCAGAGTCTCACACAGAGACCCATAGACTCACACAGAGACCCAGAGTCTCACACAGAGACCCACAGACTCACACAGAGACCCAGAGTCTCACACAGAGACCCATAGACTCACACAGAGACCCACAGATTCACACAGAGACCCACAGACTCACACAGAGACCCATAGTCTCACACAGAGACCCATAGTCTCACACAGAGACCCACAGACTCACACAGAGACCCATAGTCTCGCATAGAGACCCACAGACTCACACAGAGACCCATAGTCTCGCATAGAGACCCACAGGAGGGCGGTGGGATATTTCCGCTTGTTGAGCGCAGGAGGAACGCTGCGCATCAGGGACGTGAGTGTTAGCCACTCGGGGCTGTACCGGTGCAACGCGAGCAACCGCGTGGGCTGGAGGTCGTGCGTCGTCCTGCTGTCCGTCGTGACACGTGAGTCCGACTCTCGCTACGCCCACACGCGCGTGTGTGTGTGTACGTGTGTGTGTGTGCGCGCGTGTGTGTGTGTGTGTGTGCGTGTGTGTGTGTGTGTGTGAGTGTGTGTGTGCTGTGTGTGTGTGTGCGTGTGCGTGTGTGCGTGTGTGTGTGTGCGCGTGTGGGTGTGTGCGTGCGTGTGTGTGTGTGCGTGTGTGTGCGTGTGTGTGATGTGTGCGTGTGTGTGTGCGTGTGTGTGATGCGTGGTGTGTGTGCGTGTGTGTGTGTGATGCGTGTGTGTGTGTGTATGTGCGTGCGTGTGTGTGATGCGTGGTGTGTGTGGTGTGTGTGTGTGCGTGTGTGTGGTGTGCGTGTGTGATGCGTGTGTGTTGCGTGTGTGTGTGCGTGTGTGCGCGTGTGTGTGCGTGTGCGTGTGTGTGCGTGTGTGTGCGTGTGTGTGCGTGTGTGTGCGTGTGTGTGCGTGCGTGTGTGTGTGCGTGTGTGTGATGTGTGCGTGTGTGTGTGCGTGTGTGTGTGTGCGTGCGTGTGTGTGCGTGTGTGTGTGTGTGCGTGTGTGTCTGTGTGCGTGTGTGTGCTGCGTGTGTGTGTGATGCGTGTGTGTGTGTGTGCGTGTGTGTGCGTGCGTGTGTGTGTGTGAGATTCGTGGTGTGTGTGTGCGTGTGTGTGTGTGCGTGTGTGTGTGTGGTGTGTGATGCGTGTGTGTGTGTCGTGTGTGATGCGTGTGTGTGTGTGTGTGTGTGTGATGCGTGT
Source organism: Lethenteron reissneri (assembly GCF_015708825.2). NCBI lineage: Eukaryota > Metazoa > Chordata > Hyperoartia > Petromyzontiformes > Petromyzontidae > Lethenteron > Lethenteron reissneri. The sequence goes on from NW_026890996.1 coordinate 195,876, forward strand.
GTGTGTGTGTGTGAGTGTGTGATGCGTGTGTGTGTGTGGTGTGTGATGCGTGTGTGTGTGGTGTGTGTGCGTGTGTGTGTGTGTGCGTGTGGTGTGTGTGAGTGTGTGGGGCGCGTGTGTGTGTGTGCGCGTGTGTGTGTGGTGTGTGTGCGTGTGTGTGCGTGTTGTGTGTGGATGCGTGTGTGTGTGTGTGTGTGGTGTGTGATGCGTGCGTGTGTGTGTGCGTGTGTGCGTGCGTGTGTGTGTGTGCGTGTGTGTGGCGTGTGTGTGTGTGTGTGCGTGTGTGTGTGTGTGCGTGTGTGTGTGTGTGCGTGTGTGTGTGTGATGCGTGTGGGTGTGTGTGCGTCTGTGTGTGTGTGTGCGTGTGTGTGTGTGTGAGTGTGTGTGTGCGTGTGTGTGTGTGTGTGTGCGTGTGTGTGTGTGTGCGTGTGTGTGTGTGCGTGTGTGTGTGTGTGCGTGTGTGTGTGATGCGTGTGTGTGTGTGCGTGTGTGTGTGTGTGATGCGTGTGTGTGTGTGCGTGTGTGTGTGTGTGTGCGCGTGTGTGTGCGTGCGTGTGTGTGCGTGTGTGTGTGCGTGTGTGTGTGCGTGTGATGTGTGCGTGTGTGTGTGCGTGTGTGTGATGTGTGCGTGTGTGTGTGTGTGATGTGTGCGTGTGTGCGTGTGCCGCGTGCAGCGAGCAGTGACGCCGGCCTCGTGCCGGCGCCCTGATGGGCGTGCTGCTCGTCGTCGCTGCGACCGGCTTCCTCCTCTGGTACCGGCTGCTCAAGCGCAAGCCGGGGCGGCACCAAGACCGTCGCAACGACGTCTGGTGACGGCCCACCCGCTCCCCGCTCACTCGCCCACTCACTCACTCACTCGCTCGCCCACTCGCTTACTCACTCACCCATTCACTCACCCATTCACTCACCCACTCACTCACCCACTCACTCACTCGCTCACCCACTCACTCACCCACTCACTCGCCCAACCACTCACTCACCCACTCAGTCACTAACTCACCTACTCACTCACTACTCACCCCACTCACTCAACCCACTCCCCACCCACTCACCCACTACCCACTCACTCACCCACTCACTCAACCCACTCACCCACCCACTCACCCACTCGCTTACTCACTCACTCAACCCACTCACCCACCCACTCACCCACTCACTCACCCACTCACTCACCTACTCACTCACTCACTCACCCACTCACTAACCCACTCACCCACCCACTCACCCACTCACCCACTCACTCACCCACTCACTCAACCCACTCACCCACCCACTCACCCACTCGCTTCACTCACTCACCCATTCACTCACCCATTCACTCACCCACTCACTCACCCACTCACTCACTCACTCACCCACCCACTCGCTTACTCACTCGCTCACCCATCACTCACCCACTCACTCGCTCACCCACTCACTCACCCACTCAGTCACTAACTCACCTACTCACTCACTCACCACCCACTCACTCAACCCACTCACCCACCACTCACCCACTCACCCACTCACTCACCCACTCACTCACCCACTCACCCCACCACTCACCCAATCGCTTACTCACTCACTCAACCCACTCACCCACCACTCACCACTCCCCCGCTCGCCCACTCACCCACTCACCCACCCACTCGCTCACCCACCCACTCGCTCACCCACTGACCCACTCGCCCACTCACTCGCTCACCCACTCACCTCGCTCACCCACTGACCCACTCGCCCACTCACTCGCTCACCCACTCACTCACCCACTCACTCGCTCACTCGCCCACTCATCCACTCACCCACTCACCCACTCACCCACTCACTCACCCACTGACCCACTCACCCACTGACCCACTCACCCACTGACCCGCTTGCCCACTCGCCCACTCACTCGCTCACCCACTCACCCGCTCACTCGCTCACCCACTCACCCACCCACTCACCCACTCACCCATTCACTCACCCATTCACCCACTCACCCACCCACTCACTCACCCATTCACTCACTCAACCCACTCACCCACCCACTCACCCATTCACTCACTGACCCACTCACCCACTGACCCACTCACCCACTCACCCACTCAACCACTGACCCACTCACCCACTCACCCACCTCACCCACCCACTCTCTCTGCTCCCTCCCTCCCCCTCCCTCCCTATCTCCCCTCCCTCCCTCCGCTCTCTCTGCTACCTCCTCCCTCCCTCCTCCCCTCCCTCCCTCTCTCCCTCCCTCCCTCCCTCCGCTCTCTCTGCTCCCTCTCTCGCCCTCCCTCCCTCCCTCGCCTCCCTCACCTCCCTCACCTCCCTCCCCTCACCTCCCTCCCTCCGCTCTCTCGCCTCCCCACCGCAGGATGGACGACTGCCTCCCCGCGTCGACGAGCCTCCGCCCGCGACCCACGACCCGCCCAGCACCCGCACCTCCATCGGCTCTGCGGCGACGCCCTCCGACGGCCTCCTGGCGGCTCTGCGACGCCCGGCCCCGGGCCGGGCCGACGGGCCCCGGCGGGCCGAGGGGCGCCCCCCCGGGCAGGCCGCCCTACGAGCGAGCGGACGGCCGCGTGATGGAGTAGAGCGGCGTGTGAGAGCGCCGCTCGCAAGGCAGCGGCGGGCAGCGGCGGCGACGACGGGGCTCGGGCCTCGGGGCGAATCCGCCGCGGTTCCGTCGACATCGCCCCCATCGCCACTTCCCCGTCTCGTGCGCCCGATATTAGGAAGCCAACTGGAGCTTGAAGTTTTCGTGACTGCAAGGATCCGTACTCTTTGGTTCGTTCGGTAAGGTCACGATTGAGAACCAATTTCTCTAGAAGTGATTCTTGTGTTTGGTTTTGTTGTCCTTCCAACGCACCTCCGATCAGCACGGCCGACTACGTGCGGTGCGGAAAAAAACTCCACGCACACGCGCGCACGCCATTTCAGTTGGTCTGTCGGCAAAAAAACCGGAATGTTGACGTCGCGAGCACAAACTCCGACAATATTACACGTACGACGTGTCGCTGGAGATTACCGCCTGCGTCGTCGTCACCGCCGCCACCGCCGCCGCCACGTGTTTAACAAACGCTTAGTTCTCGCGTGAGCTGAACTTTAGTAAAATTGGCGCGTGAAAGAAGACGCGTAGGCGTTAGGCAAAGTTTGTTTTTATATGCGAAGGCAGAATAGAGTTGCGCTCGTTGCTTTCTCGCGCCAGACGCCCCGTCTCGTGTAGCAGCGGCCCCTTGGTGGAGGGGGGCGGAGGGGGGGGCGAGCGAGAGACCGCGATTGGTCGGCAGGGGGCCGTCTGATCCCTTGAGGCTCGATTGTATTAGAGAATAGTTGTACGTATACACTTATTTTTTTACGATGCTTTTCATCGTAGCAAATGTAACGCTCCCTCCCCGCCACCCCCCGCCACCCCTAGTGCAATAAATGTTATTGGCGCGAATCGGTTAAATGGTATTCTTAGGTTTTTTTCGGTAAAGTCACCGTGTAGGTAAACATCAAAATTAATAAAAATAAATAAAATAAAACAAAAATCACGACGTTTCGGAGGCAACACAAGTCTCCGTCATCAGGTGGGACCGTGATTTTTTTTTTTTTTTTTTTTATTAATTTTGATGTTTTACCTACATGGTGACTTTACCGAAAAAACCTAAGAATATGAACCCTTGCAGTCACGAAAGCTTCAAATCTACGGTAAATGGTACTCCGGAGAGAGAGAGAGAGAGTGGGTAGCGGTGGGGTGGGTGGTGGTGGTTCCAGATAGATGTGCGATCACGATTTAAAATGTTTAACGCGTAGCTCCGGTAGCGCATGTGCCGCACGTGCCTCTCTCGCCCCGCCCTCCACCCCGACGCGCGATCGGCTGACGGTGGAATCGGCGGCGGGGTGAGCGAGCGAGCGAGTCGGGCAAAAAAGGTTTGTTCAGTTGTCGGGGGTTCGGATTAGAGAATCAAATCTTTAAAATCCGCCGTTTTTTTTGCTTTTTTATGTTTTTTTGCGCATTTTGACCTCGCGGCGATCGCGAGCTCGACGAGGGGGGCGTTGCTTGCTGGGGTGGGCGGGGCACGGCGAGCGGGGGTTTCCTGCCTTCGCGAGTCACGAATCGGCTTGTCGCAGGGACTCGCTCTACTCACGAGCGAGTTCGTCTTCCAGAGGTCTGTCGGTTTGTCAGCGAGCCGGTTTCTTTAAAATCCTTTATATTAAGTTCGCTTGCTTGCTTGCGACCGTGCAAATCTTTCGGTCGTTTTCTAACCCACTTCCCGTGATCCAATCGAGCTGACATTTTGCTACACAGACTCGTTGTGCGTGACAATGCATTTTCGTGAGAAAAAAAAATTCCAAAATTTTACACTGTTTAGGAAAAAAAACATTTCATATTTCATTTAAAATACCAATGTGATAAAATGAAACTCTTACTCAAATTCCTAAATTTTTTAAATATTTAATTACCAATTGTTTAATGCTGCCAAGACAATCATCTGACCCATAGGTAGCAGCCGTCTCAAGCCAGAGGACGAGAGGACTCTAGCCGCCCCCGATGCCACACACAAGGATTTGTAGCGAAAAACTTTCTTTTTTACGGGTTATACTTGTTTACGAGCCAAACGGTGCCACGTTCCGCAAGATGACGGCGCGGGGACTTGCCGTGTCGCTGTGGAGTTTCGTGTCAAACTGAGGTCTGGCAGTTTCTCCGGCCTTGCCTCGGGCAAAGCCTGTCGGCGTCGCACGCAACGACGCCGTCGCCTCGGCCAACAAGGTTTTTGTTTTAGATTCGAAGCTTTCGCGACTGCAAGGATTCATACTCTTAGGTTTTTTCGGTAAAGTCACCACGTAGGGGAGACAGCGTCTGAATGCTAATCCTGCATAATGCACGGGCATAATTAGTACTAATCACATACCTGCATTTCCCATAAATATGCTAAATTCCTCTTGATAAGCAAATTCTTTTGTCAAGGCGCCCAGCTTATATACATGCTCCAAGCCCGTGTGCTGTTTCATTCAGACGCTGTCTCCCCGACAGACCTGGTTTTCACCTGAGGACGGCTGCTTGCGTTGTGGCCGAAACGTCGTGAAAATTATTTTATTGTGTTTTATTTTTCTTATTTTATTATTTCCCTTCTACGTGACTTTACCGAAAGGACCAAGAATACAAATAAAACCCTCAAGGCCATTCTGTGTCTCTCGTGTCTCTCCGTGTCTCTCCGTGCGTTTGCTGCGCGTAGAGCGACCCACGTCACAGACTCGCGCGCTGTCTTCCTTTCTCTTCGCCGCCCGCCCTTCTCTGTCTCTCCTCCTCCTCTCGTCTCCTCCCCTGTTCTGCAGATGTAGATGCCACTGGTTCTTCACGTTCTGCAGATGTAGATGCCACTGGTTCTTCACGTTCTGCAGATGTAGATGCCACTGGTTCTTCATGTTCTGCAGATGTAGATGCCACTGGTTCTTCACGTTCTGCAGATGTAGATGCCACTGGTTCTTCATGTTCTGCAGATGTAGATGCCACTGGTTCTTCACGTTCTGCAGATGTAGATGCCACTGGTTCTTCACGTTCTGCAGATGTAGATGCCACTGGTTCTTCATGTTCTGCAGATGTAGATGCCACTGCTTCTTCACGTTCTGCAGATGTAGATGCCACTGGTTCTTCATGTTCTGCAGATGTAGATGCCACTGGTTCTTTCACGTTCTGCAGATGTAGATGCCACTGGTTCTTCACGTTCTGCAGATGTAGATGCCACTGGTTCTTCATGTTCTGCAGATGTAGATGCCACTGGTTCTTCACGTTCTGCAGATGTAGATGCCACTGGTTCTTCATGTTCTACAGATGTAGATGCCACTGGTTCTTCACGTTCTGCAGATGTAGATGCCACTGGGTCTTCACGTTCTGCAGATGTAGATGCCACTGGTTCTTCACGTTCTGCAGATGTAGATGCCACTGGTTCTTCACGTTCTGCAGATGTAGATGCCACTGGTCTTCACGTTCTGCAGATGTAGATGCCACTGGTTCTTCATGTTCTGCAGATGTAGATGCCACTGGTTCTTCACGTTCTGCAGATGTAGATGCCACTGGGTCTTCACGTTCTGCAGATGTAGATGCCACTGTTTCTTCACGTTCTGCAGATGTAGATGCCACTGGTTCTTCACGTTCTGCAGATGTAGATGCCACTGGTTCTTTCACGTTCTGCAGATGTAGATGCCACTGGTTCTTCACGTTCTGCAGATGTAGATGCCACTGGTTCTTCACGTTCTGCAGATGTAGATGCCACTGGTTCTTCACGTTCTGCAGATGTAGATGCCACTGGTTCTTCACGTTCTGCAGATGTAGATGCCACTGGTTCTTCACGTTCTGTAGATGGTAGGATGCCACTGGTTCTTCACGTTCTGCAGATGTAGATGCCACTGGTTCTTCACGTTCTGCAGATGTAGATGCCACTGGTTCTTCACGTTCTGTAGATGGAGATGCCACTGGTTCTTCACGTTCTGCAGATGTAGATGCCACTGGTTCTTCACGTTCTGCAGATGTAGATGCCACTGGTTCTTCACGTTATGTAGATGGAGATGCCACTGGTTCTTTCACGTTCTGCAGATGTAGATGCCACTGGTTCTTCACGTTCTGCAGATGTAGATTGCCACTAGTTCTTCACGTTCTGCAGATGTAGATGCCACTGGTTCTTCACGTTCTGCAGATGTAGATGCCACTGGTTCTTCACGTTCTGCAGATGTAGATGCCACTGGGTTTTCACGTTCTGCAGATGTAGATGCCACTGGTTCTTCACATTCTGTAGATGTAGATGCCACTGGTTCTTCACGTTCTGCAGATGTAGATGCCACTGGTTCTTCACGTTCTACAGATGTAGATGCCACTGGTTCTTCACGTTCTGCAGATGTAGATGCCACTGGTTCTTCATGTTCTGCAGATGTAGATGCCACTGGTTCTTCACGTTCTGCAGATGTAGATGCCACTGGTTCTTCACGTTCTGCAGATGTAGATGCCACTGGTTCTTCACGTTCTGCAGATGTAGATGCCACTGGTTCTTCACGTTCTGCAGATGTAGATGCCACTGGTTCTTCACGTTCTGCAGATGTAGATGCCACTGGTTCTTCACGTTCTGTAGATGTAGATGCCACTGGTTCATCACGTTCTGCAGATGTAGATGCCACTGGTTCTTCACGTTCTACAGATGTAGATTGCCACTGGTTCTTCTCGCTCTGTAGATGTAGATGCCACTGGTTCTTCATGTTCTGCAGGTATAGATGCCACTGGTTCTTCACGTTCTGTAGCTGTAATGCCACTGGTTCTTCACGTTTCTGCAGATGTAGATGCCACTGGTTCTTCACGTTCTGCAGATGTAGATGCCACTGGTTCTTCACGTTCTACAGATGTAGATACCACTGGTTCTTCACGTTCTACAGATGGAGATGCCACTGGTTCTTCACGTTCTACAGATGTAGATGCCACTGGTTCTTCACGTTCTACAGATGTCGATGCCACTGGTTCTTCACGTTCTACAGATGTAGATGCCACTGGTTCTTCACGTTCTGTAGATGTAGATGCCACTGGTTCTTCACGTTCTGTAGATGAAGATGCCACTGGTTCTTCACGTTCTACAGATGTAGATGCACTGGTTCTTCACGTTCTGTAGATGTAGATGCCACTGGTTCTTCACGTTCTGCAGATGTAGATGCCACTGGTTCTTTCACGTTCTACAGATGTAGATGCCACTGGTTCTTCACGTTCTGTAGATGTAGATGCCACTGGTTCTTCACGTTCTACAGATGTAGATGCCACTGGTTCTTCCGTTCTACAGATGTAGATGCCACTGGTTCTTCACGTTTCTGCAGATGTAGATGCCACTGGTTCTTCACGTTTGCAGATGTAGATGCCACTGGTTCTTCACCGTTCTGCAGATGTAGATGCCACTGGTTCTTCACGTTCTGCAGATGCTAGATGCACTGGTTCTTCACGTTCTGCAGATGTAGATGCCACTGGTTCTTCACGTTCTGCAGATGTAGATGCCACTGGTTCATCACGTTCTGCAGATGTAGATGCCACTGGTTCTTCACGTTCTGCAGATGTAGATGCCACTGGTTCTTCACGTTCTGCAGATGTAGATGCCACTGGTTCTTCACGTTCTGCAGATGTAGATGCCACTGGTTCTTCACGTTCTGTAGATGTAGATGCCACTGGTTCTTCACGTTCTGCAGATGTAGATGCCACTGGTTCTTCACGTTCTGCAGATGTAGATGCCACTGGTTCTTCACGTTCTGAAGATGTAGATGCCACTGGTTCTTCACGTTCTGCAGATGTAGATGCCACTGGTTCTTCACGTTCTGCAGATGTAGATGCCACTGGTTCTTCACGTTCTGCAGATGTAGATGCCACTGGTTCTTCACGTTCTGCAGATGTAGATGCCAATGGTTCATTCACGTTCTGCAGATGTAGATGCCACTGGTTCTTCACGTTCTGCAGATGTAGATGCCACTGGTTCTTCCACGTTCTGCAGATGTAGATGCAATGGTTCTTACGTTCTGCAGATGTAGATGCCACTGGTTCTTCACGTTCTGTAGATGTAGATGCCACTGTTCTTAACGTTCTGCAGATGTAGATGCCACTGGTTCTTCACGTTCTGCAGATGTAGATGCCACTGGTTCTTCAGGTTCTGCAGATGTAGATGCCACTGGTTCTTCACGTTCTACAGATGTAGATGCCACTGGTTCTTCTCGCTCTGTAGATGTAAAATGCCACTGGTTCTTCACGTTCTGCAGATGTAGATGCCACTGGTTCTTCACGTTCTGCATATGTAGATGCCACTGGTTCTTCACGTTCTGCAGATGTAGATGCCACTGGTTCTTCACGTTCTGCAGATGTAGATGCCACTGGTTCTTCACGTTCTCAGATGTAGATGCCACTGGTTCTTCACGTTCTGCAGATGTAGATGCCACTGGTTCTTCACGTTCTGTAGATGTAGATGCCACTGGTTCTTCACGTTCTGCAGATGTAGATGCCACTGGTTCTTCACGTTCTGCAGATGTAGATGCCACTGGTTCTTCACGTTCTGCAGATGTAGATGCCACTGGTTCTTCACGTTCTGCAGATGTAGATGCCACTGGTTCTTCACGTTCTGCAGATGTAGATGCCACTGGTTCTTCACGTTCTGCAGATGTAGATGCCACTGGTTCTTCACGTTCTGCAGATGTAGATGCCACTGGTTCTTCACGTTCTGCAGATGTAGATGCCACTGGTTCTTCACGTTCTGCAGATGTAGATGCCACTGGTTCTTCACGTTCTGCAGATGTAGATGCCACTGGTTCTTCACGTTCTGCAGATGTAGATGCCACTGGTTCTTCACGTCGTAGATGTAGATGCCACTGGTTCTTCACGTTCTGCAGATGTAGATGCCACTGGTTCTTCACGTTTTGCAGATGTAGATGCCACTGGTTCTTCACGTTCTGCAGATGTAGATGCCACTGGTTCTTCACGTTCTACAGATGTAGATGCCACTGGTTCTTCACGTTCTGCAGATGTAGATGCCACCGGTTCTTCACGTTCTGCAGATGTAGATGCCACTGGTTCTTCACGTTCTACAGATGTAGATGCCACTGGTTCTTCTCGCTCTGTAGATGTAGATGCCACTGGTTCTTCACGTTCTGCAGATGTAGATGCCACTGGTTCTTCACGTTCTGCAGATGTAGATGCCACTGGTTCTTCACGTTCTGCAGATGTAGATGCCACTGGTTCTTCACGTTCTACAGATGTAGATGCCACTGGTTCTTCTCGCTCTGTAGATGTAAATGCCACTGGTTCTTCACGTTCTGCAGATGTAGATGCCACTGGTTCTTCACGTTCTGCAGATGGAGATGCCACTGCAAACAGAAATCCAAGAAAAAGACAGTAAAATATCGCAGAAAAAACATTGAGATGTGGGTGACTAAAATTGGTCTGAAATGGTCTAGAATAAGTAAGGGCACTGATAAGGGGTTGACAGATATGGTCCCTGATTTTAAATAGTCGAAGGTCCGAACCTCTTCTCAGATTTAGAACGCAAAAAACCCACCGCTTCTTCCGGAAGATTTCTACCGCAACGAAACCAACGAAATCAAGCAGCATCCGGAAGATGCCCAGCGGGTGTTTAATGACTGCGGTGAGTCGCAAGGAGGTGTAGCAGCAGCAGCAACTATAGCAGCAGCATCAACAACAACAGCAGCAACAGCAACAACAGCAGCAACATCATCAACAACAGCAACAACAACAGCAACAGCAGCAGCAGTCGAGAGGCGCTGTTCCACGTGTCCACACACACGTGACACACGGACATCAACGCTTCGCTCAGCGTGAGTGTGGGCTAGTGGGTCGCACACGTGGATAGAGCCTGGGGTGGGCCTAGGTCTGCACGTGTTGTTGTGGTGTGTGTGGTCTGGGTGTGGTGTGACTGTGTGTGGTGTGTGTGTGTGTGGTCTGGGTGTGGTGTGACTGTGTGTGGTGTGGTGTGTGTGGTCTGGGTTGTGGTGTGACTGTGTGTGGTGTGGTGTGTGTGGTCTGGGTGTGGTGTGACTGTGTGTGGTGTGTGTGTGTGTGGTCTGGGTGTGGTGTGACTGTGTGTGGTGTGGTGTGTGTGGTCTGGGTGTGGTGTGACTGTGTGTGGTTGTGGTGTGTGTGGTCTGGGTGTGGTGTGACTGTGTGTGGTGTGTGTGTGTGTGGTCTGGGTGTGGTGTGTCTGTGTGTGGTGTGGCTGTGTGTCGTATGGTGTGTCTGTGTGTGGTGTGGCTGTGTGTGGTGTGGTGTGTCTGTGTGTGGTGTGGCTGTGTGTGGTGTGTGTGTCTGTGTGTGGTCTGGGTGTGGTGTGACTGTGTGTGGTGTGGTGTGTGTGGTCTGGGTGTGGTGTGACTGTGTGTGGTGTGTGTGTGTGTGGTCTGGGTGTGGTGTGGACTGTGTGTGGTGTGGTGTGTGTGGTCTGGGTGTGGTGTGACTGTGTGTGGTGTGGTGTGTGTGGTCTGGGTGTGGTGTGACTGTGTGTGGGGTGTGTGGTCTGGGTGTGGTGTGACTGTGTGTGGTGTGTGTGTGTGTGTGGTCTGGGTGTGGTGTGCTGTGTGTGGTGTGTGGTCTGGGTGTGGTGTGACTGTGTGTGGTGTGTGTGTCTGTGTGTGGTCTGGGTGTGGTGTGACTGTGTGTGGTGTGGTCTGTGTGTGGTCTGGGTGTGGTGTGACTGTGTGTGGTGTGTGTGTGTGTGGTCTGGGTGTGGTGTGACTGTGTGTGGTGTGGTGTGTGTGGTCTGGGTGTGGTGTGACTGTGTGTGGTGTGGTGTGTGTGGTCTGGGTGTGGTGTGACTGTGTGTGGTGTGGTGTGTGTGGTCTGGGTGTGGTGTGACTGTGTGTGGTGTGTGTGTGTGTGGTCTGGGTGTGGTGTGACTGTGTGTGGTGTGGTGTGTGTGGTCTGGGTGTGGTGTGACTGTGTGTGGTGTGGTGTGTGTGGTCTGGGTGTGGTGTGACTGTGTGTGGTGTGGTGTGTGTGGTCTGGGTGTGGTGTGACTGTGTTGTGGTGTGTGTGTGTGGTGTGTGTCTGTGTGTTGGTGTGTGTGTGGTGTGTGTGACTGTGTGTGGTGTGTGTGTGTCTCTGTGTGTGGTGTGACTGTGTGTGGTGTGTGTGTGTGACTGTGTGTGTGGTGTGTGTGTGTCTCTGTGTGTGGTGTGACTGTGTGGTGTGTGTGTGTGACTGTGTGTGTGGTGTGTGTGACTGTGTGTGGTGTGTGTGTGGTGTGTGTGGTGTGTGTGTGTGTGGTGTGTGTGTGTGACTGTGTGTGGTGTGTGTGTGTGACTGTGTGTGTGGTGTGTGTGGTGTGTGTGGTGTGTGTCTGTGTGTGTGGTGTGTGTGTGACTGTGTGTGACTGTGTGTGACTGTGTGTGGTGTGTGTGTGATTGTGTCTGTGGTGTGTGTGTGGTGTGGTGTGGTGTGTGTGTGTGACTGTGTGTGTGGTGTGTGTGTGTGGTGTGTGTGGTGTGCGTGACTGTGTGTGTGACTGTGTGTGGTGTGTGTGTGATTGTGTCTGTGGTGTGTGTGTGGTGTGGTGTGTGTGTGTGGTGTGTGTGTGTGATTGTGTCTGTGGTGTGTGTGTGATTGTGTGTGTGGTGTGTGTGTGTGGTGTGTGGTGTGTGTGACTGTGTGTGTGACTGTGTGTGTTGTGTGTCTCTGTGTGTGTGTGGTGTGTGTGGTGTGTGTTTGTGACTGTGTGTGGTGTGTGTGTGATTGTGTCTGTGGTGTGTGTGTGTGTGTGTCTGTGGTGTATGTGTGGTGTGTGTGGTGTGTGTGTTTGTGACTGTGTGGTGTGTGTGTGTTTGTGACTGTGTAGTGGTGTGTGGTGTGTGTGTGTGTGGTGGTGTGTGTGTATGGTGTGTGTTAGTGGTGTGTGGGGTGTGTGTGTGTGTGGTGTGATGTGTGTGTGGTGTGATGTGTGTGTGTGTGGTGTGTGTGGGGTGTGTGTGTGACTGTGTGTGTGGGGTGTGTTTGTGACTGTGTGTGGTGTGTGTGTGTGTAGTGTGTGGTGTGTGTGTGTGTAGTGTGTGTTTGTGACTGTGTGTGTGTGGTGTGTGTGTGGTGTGTGTGGTGTGTGTGGGGTGTGTGTGGTGTGTGTTTGTGTGACTGTGTCTGTGGTGTGTGTGTGACTGTGTGTGTGGTGTGGTGTGTGTGGTGTGTGTGGTGTGTGTGGTGTGTGTGTGTGGTGTGTGTGTGTAGTGTGGTGTGTGTGTGGTGTGTGGTGTGGTGTGTGTGGTGTGTGTGTGGTGTGTGTGTGGTGTGTGTGGTGTGTGTAGTGTGGTGTGTGTGTGGTGTGTGTGTGGTGTGTGTGTGGTGTGTGTGGTGTGTGTGTGGTGTGTGTGTGGTGTGTGGTGTGTGTGTGTGGTGTGTGTGTGGTGTGTGTGACTGTGTAGTGGTTAGCGCTGCGACGATTCCCGCTCACGGCTAACACCAGTGACGATTATCTGAACCGGTCCTGGGCCTCCCCTAGGCCGACTCAGCCTCAAATGACTTCGTTTTCTCGCTCTCTCCTCCTCAGGCCTCTGTGTGAACTCCCCAGAAGTTCGGAACGACGTTGAGCCAAGACTCGGTGTGAGTGATTTTGTCGCTCACTCACTCACTAAAACACTCGCTTACACGCACTCTTACTCACTACCCTCATCAGTACCTTCACTCAGTCACTGAAACACTCGCTTACACTCACTCACACTCACTACCCTCATCAGTACCCTCACTCAGTCGCCACCCTCACTATTCTCACTCACTACCCTACTACTACCCTGGACCACGTAGTTCGTGAAGCCTTCCATGGCTGTACCGGAGGAATCTTCATCTGTAACAGATCAAGTGGGAGGCTGATCGATGCCCGGGTGCGGTAGAGGGATGGCTCCCTATTGCTCAATGAAGTTACGTATTCCGATGATCTGGTAATTGCTGCTCACTCAGAGGAGGAGTTGGAGGCGCTGCTGCTGAACCTGGAGTGTGCCACAAGGAGGTGGGGCTTTACCATCAGACCCACCAAAACGAAGCACCTGCCTTGGTATTTTATGCCATCAAACAATCCACCCCCTCAACTCCCCGTTGGTGATGGGGCAGTTGTGGAGAATTTTCCACACCTGGGCAGCGCGATTATGACCACCTCCGCTTTGACAGCAGAGGTCTCGCTCCGAATCGGTCGAGCTGAATTTTACTTTCAACGGCTGCACAAATAACACTGTGCGACGCTGCCTGGTCTGTCGCCCCACACAAAGTTTCGAGGCTTCTCGACCACGTTCATTCCCTCCCTTCGCAGTGCTTGTGAAACGCTGATGGCGGTTGTACCCGATGGCGGTTGACGCCGATGGCGGTGACGGTTGTGACGTTCCAGGTTTGCGCCCCTGCACTGCCGACCGTCGCTCGGGCAGGAAGAAGCTCAACCGGAGAAGCTTCGATGGAGAGAGGGGCAAGCAGAGAGCCAGGGGGGAGTAGAGGTCAAGGCAGAGAGGGGCCTCGACATTTGCAAGAAGGGAGAGACAAGGGACCGCGCGACGCGCCGGGGGCAGAGCGTGCGGTGCGCGCCGATGGCGGGAGAGAGCAGCAGAGGCAGGACGCGGAGAGGGCCAGGTGGGACAGAGAGGGGGCAAGATGCAGAACCATGAGAGTGGTGGGTCAGGCAGTAGATCGGGACAGATTTGAAAGGGGGAGACAGGCCGTGGTGGCTAGAGAGAGAGACGTCGAAAGCAGAACGAGAGACAGCGAGGGGAGGGAGGCAGGGGGGAGAGGCAGGGAGGGGAGGGAGGCAGGGGGGAGAGGCAGGGATGCCGGGGGAGGGATGGAGGGAGGCCTGAGAGATCAGATGGCGATAGACCTAGCCGGCGCTGCTGAGACACTAGCACGGGTTTTGTCGTTTAAACCGCGTGGGGGAGGAAGTGAGGGAGCAGGAGGGTGGGAATAGAGACCCAGAGATGAACATCCTCACCCAGACACTCACTCACCCACTCACTAACTCACCCAGACACTCACTCACCCACTTACTAACTCACCCAGACACTCACTCACCCACTCACTAACTCACCCAGACACTCACTCACCCACTTACTAACTCACCCAGACACTCACCCACTCACTAACTCACCCAGACACTCACTCACCCACTCACTAACTCACCCAGACACTCACTCACCCACTCACTAACTCACCCAGACACTCACTCACCCACTTACTAACTCACCCAGACACTCACTCACCCACTCACTAACTCACCCAGACACTCACTCACCCACTTACTAACTCACCCAGACACTCACCCACTCACTAACTCACCCAGACACTCACTCACCCACTCACTAACTCACCCAGACACTCACTCACCCACTCACTAACTCACCCAGACACTCACTCACCCACTTACTAACTCACCCAGACACTCACTCACCCACTCACTAACTCACCCAGACACTCACTCACCCACTTACTAACTCACCCAGACACTCACCCACTTACTAACTCACCCAGACACTCACTCACCCACTCACTAACTCACCCAGACACTCACTCACCCACTCACTAACTCAACCAGACACTCACTCACCCACTCACTAACTCACCCAGACACTCACTCACCCACTCACTAACTCACCCAGACACTCACTCACCCATTCACTCCTCCACCCACCCACTCATCGATTCACTCACCCAGCCATTCACCCACACACTCACCCACTCACTCACCCCCACACTTACCCACTTACTCACTGACCCACTCACTCACCCACTAACTCACCCAGACACTCACTCACCCACTCACTCCTCCACCCACTCATCGATTCACTCACCCAGACACTCACCCACTCACCCACTCACTCACCCCCACACCTACCCACTTACTCACTGACCCACTCACTCACCCACTCACTAACTCACCCAGACACTCACCCACTCACTAACTCACCCGCTTACTCACCCACTAACTCACCCACTAACTCACCCAGACACTCACTCACCCACTCACTCACCCACTAACTCACCCATACACTCACTCACCCACTCACTCCTCCACCCACCCACTCATCGATTCACTCACCCAGCCATTCACCCACACACTCACCCACTCACTCACCCCCACACTTACCCACTTACTCACTGACCCACTCACTAACTCACCCGCTTACTCACCCACTCACTCCTCCACCCACCCACTCATCAATTCACTCACCCAGCCATTCACCCACTCACTCACCTCCCCACTCACCCCCACACCTACCCACTTACTCACTGACCCACTCACTAACTCACCCAGACACTCACTCACCCACTCACTCCTCCACCCACCCACACATCAATTCACTCACCCAGCCATTCACCCACTCACTCACCTCCCCACTCACCCCCACACCTACCCACTTACTCACTGACCCACTCATTCACTCACCCAGACACTCACTCACCCACTCACTCCTCCACCCACCCACACATCAATTCACTCACCCAGCCATTCACCCACTCACTCACCTCCCCACTCACCCCCACACCTACCCACTTACTCACTGACCCACTCATTCACTCACCCACTAACTCACCCGCTTACTCACCCATCGACTCCTCCACCCACCCACTCATCCATTCACTCACCCAGCCATTCACCCACACACTCACCCACTCACTCACCCCCACACCTACCCACTTACTCACTGACCCACTCACCCACTCACTAACTCACCCAGACACTCACTCACCCACTCACTCCTCCACTCACTCCTCCACCCACCCACTCATCGATTCACTCACCCAGCCATTCACCCACACACTCACCCACTCACTCACCCCCACACTTATCCACTTACTCACTGACCCACTCACTCACCCACTCACTAACTCACCCAGACACTCACTCACCCACTTACTAACTCACCCAGACACTCACCCACTTACTAACTCACCCAGACACTCACTCACCCACACACTCACCCACTCACTCACCCCCACACTTACCCACTTACTCACTGACCCACTCACTCACCCACTCACTAACTCACCCAGACACTCACCCACTAACTCACCCACCCACTCACTCACCCACTAACTCACCCAGACACTCACTCACCCACTCACTCCTCCACCCAGACACTCACTCACCCACTCACTAACTCACCCGCTTACTCACCCACTCACTAACTCACCCAGACACTCACTCACCCACTCACTCTTCCACCCACCCACTCATCGATTCACTCACCCAGCCATTCACCCACACACTCACCCATTCACTCACCCCCACACTTACCCACTTACTCACTGACCCACTTACTCACCCACTCACTAACTCACCCACTCACTAACTCACCCAGACACTCACTCACCCACTCACTCCTCCACCCACTCATCGATTCACTCATCCAGCCATTCACCCACACACTCACCCACTCACCCCCACACCTACCCACTTACTCACTGACCCACTCACTCACCCACTCACTAACTCACTGACCCACTCACTCACCCACTCACTAACTCACCCAGACACTTACTCACCCACTCACTCCTCCACCCACCCACCCATCGATTCACTCACCCAGCCATTCACACACACACTCACCCACTCACTCACCCCCACACTTACCCACTTACTCACTCACCCACTCACTCACCCACTCACTAACTCACTGACCCACTCACTCACTCACCCACTAACTCACCCGCTTACTCACCCACTCACTCCTCCACCCACCCACTCATCAATTCACTCACCCAGCCATTCACCCACACACTCACCCACTCACTCACCCCCACACCTACCCACTTACTCACTGACCCACTCATTCACTCACCCACTCACTAATTCACCCGCTTACTCACCCGCTCACTCACCCGCTCACTCACCCGCTCACTCATTCACCCACTAACTCACCCGCTTACTCACCCGCTCACTCACTCACCCACTCATTCATTTTTCCCCCAAAGATGTCCAGCGAGTGACTCCGACAATCTATACAGCATTCTCGTTACAACAGACGATGATGTGGGCTAGCAGCACCTGACAACGGCACGTTGAGCAAAACGTTGGACGCCACGTTTGATAGAATTGGGTGACATTGTTCATTACTGTGCCAAGGCGGGATTCGAAGCGGTCTCAATACGGGGCTCATGAGTGACTGCGTTTGTTACTCCGTGCCTGCTTGTAACAGCCAAACAGCGGAATAAAACCCATTGCATTTAGAGGATCTTGTCCCTTGTAATGCTTTGAATGTTGAACTGTGTCCATGTATATACAGAACAGAACAAACATACATTCATCTTCTTGGTTCTTTCGGTAAAGCCACGTAGAATGGAAGTAATAAAATAATAAAAATAAAACATAATAAAATAAAATAATTCTCACGACGTTTCGGCCACAACGCAAGCAGCCGTCCTCAGGTGAAACCAGGTCTGTTGGGGAGACAGCGTCTGAATGAAACAAGCTCGTGTGCTGTTTCATTCAGACTCTGTCGCCTCGACAGACCTGGTCTTCACCTGAGGACGGCTGCTTGCATTGTGGCCGAAACGTCGTGAGAATAATTTTATTGTGTTTTATTTTTATTATTTTATTCCCTTCTACGTGACGACTTTACCGAAAGAACCAAGAAGATGAATCCCTGCAGTCACGAAAGAAGCTTTAAATCGAAACATACATTCATTTGATCAACAACTTATTTCGGTAAATTACAAATTGTAAAAGAAAGTCTTCATTTGACATGAAGGTAACTTGAGGCCTAATGCTAAGAAGGCGCTAAACGTTCCCGCTGGTCTGGGTTTTTCTCGTAATAAGTATAACCCGTAAAAACAAAGTTTTTCACTCTAAATCCTTTATATGCGTGGCGGCTAGAGTCCTCTCGTCCTCTGGCTTGAGATGGCTGCCACCTATGGGTCAGATGATTGTCTGCCAGTATTAAGCAATTGGTAATTAAATATTTAATTTGTTTTCCCTAAACAGTGTACAATTTTGGAAAAAAAATTTCACGAACATTAATTGTCACGCACAACGAGTCTTGTGTGTGCCAAAATGTCATCTCGATTGGATCACGGGAAGTGCGTTAAAAAACGACCGAAAGATTTGCACGGTCGTAAGCAAGCACGCAAGCAAGCGAACTTAATATAAAGGATTTAAAAATGCACTTTAGGTTGTCCATCAGTTCTGCAATATATGTACCCCATGGTAAAAGGTCTCGAGACCCCCCCGAGGCACAAATCAGACCGCCTGGCGTTGCAGCAGCGGTTTCTAATACGAACTTCTAAAAATGTTAATTAGGCAATTCACGTTGAAAGAATGATTCTAATTTTTAAGTTCAACACAACAACAGTTCCGATTTAAAGCTTTCGTGACTGCAGGGATTCATCTTCTTGGTTCTTTCAGTAAAGTCACGTAGAATGGAAATAATAAAATAATAAAAATGCAACATAATACATAATATAAATCGAAAAAAAAAAGACTTTGCTATAACTGTTGTTGTTCTTCTTGGTTCTTCCAGCTGAGGCTGCGGTGTCTTAAATATTGGAAGAGGTCACCCCCTGTGAGTGGCTGGCTGAGGTGCCATCTGTTGAGGAAGTACTGAAGGTGATCCGGAGTTTGAGACCAGGAAAGGCACTGGGCAGAGATGATCTCCCAAGAGAAATGCTGAGGGAGGGTGGCATTTGTGTACAGACTGCCCTATATGACATCATAACAACAGTCTGGACCGCTGGATGGGTTCCGCAGGATTGGAAGGATGCCCTGGTGGTCCCCCTCTTTAAGAAGGGGGACCGCACAGACTGTAACAACTACAGGGGCATCTCACTCCTCAGTGTGTCGGGAAAGGTCCTGGCAAGGGTTATTCAACATCGCCTTGCTAGGCACGCTGAAGAGAGGCTTGCGGAGCCCCAATGCGGTTTCAGGAAAGGGCGGTCCTGCACAGATGCCATATTTTCTGTCTGTCTGCTACAGCAGAGGTGTAGGGAATTTCAGCAAGACCTACATCTCTGCTTTATTGACCTGGTCAAGGCCTATGATACCATCAGTAGGACTGGACTCTGGGTTGTTCTTCGTGCTTTCGAAGTCCATGACCCTCTGCTCACGATCATTAAGGGCCTTCATGATGGTGAGCGGGCCCGGGTTAAACTACGTGGCCAGGAGTCAGAGCCTTTCCCTGTACACCTTGGGGTTCGACAGGGATGTCCTCATTATTTAACATCTATTTTGACCACGTAGTTCGTGATGCCTTCAATAGCTGTACCTGGGGGAATCTCCATTTCGTACAGATATAATGGGAGGCTGATCAATGCCCGGGTGCGATCAAGGGATGCCTCCCTATTGCTCAACCATGTTATGTATGCCGATGCTCTGGTGATTGCTGCTCACTGCTGCTGAACCTGGAGCTTGCCACTAAGAGGTGGGGCCTTATCATCACCCCCACCAAAACTAATCACCTGCCTGGGTATTTTGTACCATCGAAGAATCCACACCCACAACTCCCAATTGGTGATGGGGCAGTTGTGGAGAGATTGCCGAGATTCCCATACCTGGGCAGTGTGCTCATGACCAGCTCCGGTTTATCAGCAGAGGTCTCACTCCAAATCAGTCAAGCGCCATTATCTTTTCATCGGCTGCATTACGCTGTGTGGAAGCTACCTGGTCTCTCGCTCCGCATGAAGCTCCAGGTCTTCTCGGCCACGGTATTCCCTCCCTTCTCTACGCTTGCGAAACATGTGTGTGCCTGCCTTTGAGCAACGCCGGGTACTTACCGCTAGTGTAGAATAAAACTTTCAGCGATACTCTGTCGGCCCATGCCGAACTCAGCTCTTAACAACACATTGTCCCTTAAATTTCGATTTAAATTTTTCGTGACTGCAGGGATTCATCTTCTTGGTTCTTTCGGTAAAGTCACGTAGAAGGGAAGTATAAAAAAAAGGTGAAGAAGACGGCTGCTTGCGTTGTGGCTGAAACGTCGTGAGAATTATTTGATTTTATTATGTTTTATTTTTATTATTTTATTACTTCCCTTCTACGTGACTTTACCGAAAGAACCAAGAAGACATTGTCCCTTCTCTTCTCTACGAGAGACACTGATGGTTGATGTTGGTGCCTGCTCCCTCGTAAGACTGAACAGCTTGAACTGTGTCCGTGCTTAAATGAAAATTCAGCCACCTCGGCTCTGCCTTTCTCACAAAGGACCGGGATTTCCTTTGACGTCGCTTTGCTGTGGGGGAAGTTGGACGTGTGTCCGTGTGTGTTCCGATTCGTTAAGCCATCTGTTCAGTCTCCTTCCCCAAGCCATCTTTTCATCCTTATTCTTAGGTTTTTTCGGTAAAGTCACGTAGGTAAAACATTACTTGATACAGCTGTCGTGGCTGTGACGGTTCCACCTGAAGACGGAAGCTTGTGTTGCCTCTGAAACGTCGTGATTTTTATTTTATTTTACTTTTTTTAATTTTAATGTTTTACCTACACGGTGACTTTACCGAAAAACCCTAAGAATATGAATCCTTGCAGTCACGAAAGCTTCAAATCTAGAATCTTTTCATCCGTGGAAAACAGATGCCCAAACTGCAATAAAACTTTCTGTGAGAGCCACTTCACCCGCTCCCCCCCCTCTTTCCTCGCCTTGGGTGTTACATTATTTGCTATCACATGCTGCGGGAAGACAAAGGCGGCTAGGAGGCTCTTTTCCTATGGAATACATTACATCTTGGTTAGGTATGATTGATCTTCTTGGTTCTTTCGGTAAAGTCACGTAGAAGGGAAGTAATAAAATAATAAAAATAAAACATAATAAAATAATTCTCACTTTTTTAATTTTTTAATTTTTATTTTATTATTTTATTACTTCCCTTCTACGTGACTTTACCGAAAGAACCAAGAAGATGAATCCCTGCAGTCACGAAAGAAGCTTTACATCGAAATGTAGGTATGATTGACTTATTTCACCTTTTATTCTTCTGGATGACCCTTGGTCTAATACTTCATAATTATTATTTGGCTTGTGTTTGTTCAAGATTTGTGATTGAGCATTGTCATTACCACGTATATTCATAAGGTTTTATTAACCTTCGTTCCCCCGCCTGTATCCAGGGTTTGTGCTGTTTTTTCGGTAAAGTCACGTAGGTAAAACATTAAAATTAATAAAAGTAAAATAAAATAAAAATCACGACGTTTCTGGAAGCAACACAAGCTTCCGTCTTTTTTTTTTACTTGATACAGCTGTCGGGCTGTGACGGTTCCACCTGAAGACGGAAGCTTGTGTTGCTTCCGAAACGTCGTGATTTTTTTATTTTATTTTACTTTTATTAATTTTAATGTTTTACCTACACGGTGACTTTACCGAAAAACCCTAAGAATATGAATCCTTGCAGTCACGAAAGCTTCAAATCTAGAATCTTTTCATCCGTGGAAAACAGATGCCCAAACTGCAATAAAACTTTCTGTGAGAGCCACTTCACCCGCTCCCCCCCTCTTTCCTCGCCTTGGGTGTTACATTATTTGCTATCACATGCTGCGGGAAGACAAAGGCGGCTAGGAGGCTCTTTTCCTATGGAATACATTACATCTTGGTTAGGTATGATTGATCTTCTTGGTTCTTTCGGTAAAGTCACGTAGAAGGGAAGTAATAAAATAATAAAAATAAAACATAATAAAATAATTCTCACTTTTTTAATTTTTTAATTTTTATTTTATTATTTTATTACTTCCCTTCTACGTGACTTTACCGAAAGAACCAAGAAGATGAATCCCTGCAGTCACGAAAGAAGCTTTACATCGAAATGTAGGTATGATTGACTTATTTCACCTTTTATTCTTCTGGATGACCCTTGGTCTAATACTTCATAATTATTATTTGGCTTGTGTTTGTTCAAGATTTGTGATTGAGCATTGTCATTACCACGTATATTCATAAGGTTTTATTAACCTTCGTTCCCCCGCCTGTATCCAGGGTTTGTGCTGTTTTTTCGGTAAAGTCACGTAGGTAAAACATTAAAATTAATAAAAGTAAAATAAAATAAAAATCACGACGTTTCTGGAAGCAACACAAGCTTCCGTCTTTTTTTTTACTTGATACAGCTGTCGGGCTGTGACGGTTCCACCTGAAGACGGAAGCTTGTGTTGCTTCCGAAACGTCGTGATTTTTTTATTTTATTTTACTTTTATTAATTTTAATGTTTTACCTACGTGACTTTACCGAAAAAACCTAAGAATATGAATCCTTGCAGTCACGAAAGCTTCAAATGTAGAATTTGTGCTGTTTGTTCTCGAGTTATCTGATATCCCGAGGTTAGAGAATTACGCTTTGGCTTAAGAACGTCCCTGTCTAGCCAGAATTCATTATTTGCGTTTGACCTGCATTGAGGTGGTTCCACACAGCATGGGTGGAGGAATAGGTGCGTGAAGTTCATGGGAACAGGAACCTTGGTGGCGATCAAACTGTGGTAAGGGGGTGACCGACGGCCTGCACACGAGCTACTGGAGTGATCTGGTGAGCGCTCAATCATCAATCAACCTCGCCGCTTACGTCGAATTCTACCAAGGGCAGCGAGGTAAGAAATGGACACTCCATCCCAGACAACGTCGGTATTCCAACGTCGGCCCAATGTGTGCTCGCAGTAATAATTGTGCAGCGTTAAAGAAGGCTTGAATAAATAAATGACCAATGCAACCTCTCCATGGGGTGAAAGTCTTGAGGCAGCTTATAGCCTGGCCTGTTGTCACCCCAGTGCGGCCTTGAGATCTCTGCACGATATCACGCGTGAGCAATACATTTAAGCAGGGGCGGTTTCTTCATTAGGGCGATTGGGCGACGCACCACCAATGTCATTCAACCAGAGTCACGCTAGCCGTCACTGTGCCTCAGCGTCATGTCACATTCTGTGGAGTATCGCCTCTTTTTGGGCGATTTCACTCCGGCTGAGAATCGCCCCGAGTGTTCCCGTAGACTTACATTCAAAGATGGTTTTTTTCGAACGGGGGGCGTTGCAATGCATTCTCTACGGCTTCCGGGAGGGCAAGCCCTAACGTGCTTACGTCATCACACGTAAGCACGTTTCAGTCAACAATATTATTTGTCGCCACCTAGTGGAATCTTTAATAAAAGAAACTGAGTGGATTATAATAATAGTGAGTATAGAAACAAACAAGATGTATTGTAAGAGTCACTTTATTTTTCATTAATATTAAATGTATCCATTGCATGGGTGGACCTTATCCTTATCAATCATCCAGACATTTGCCCCCCCTGAGAGATTTTGCAGGAGCCGCCACTGGGTCACGGCACTCGGCGATTCTCTCGTTGAAGTCACGCAGGTAGACAAAGCCGTAGATCACGACGTTTCCATCGCCACGCGAGCCATCGTCATTAGGTGCGGGACAGCAGCAGCAGCAGGAGGACTGCTGACGTATAGGAGATAGAGCCGCTGCTGCAGCTGCTACTGCTGCTGCTGTTGTTACTGCTGCTGCAGCTGCTGCTACTGCTGTTGCAGCTGCTGCAGCTGCTACTGCTGCTACTACTGCAGCTGCTGCTGTTGTTACTGCTGCTGCAGCTGCTGCTGCTACTACTGCAGCTGCTGTTGTTACTGCTGCTGCAGCTGCTACTGCTGCAGCTGCTACTGCTGCTGCAGCTGCTACTGCTGCTGCTACTGCTGCTACTGCTGCTGCTACTGCTGCTACTGCTGCTGCAGCTGCTGCTACTGCTGCTGCAGCTGCTGCTACTGCTGCTGCAGCTGCTGCTACTGCTGCTGCTGCTATTGCTGCTGCAGCTACTGCTGCTGCAGCTGCTGCTACTGCTGCTGCAGCTGCTGCTACTGCTGCTGCAGCTGCTGCTACTGCTGCTGCTGCTACTGCTGCTGCAGCTGCTGCTATTGCTGCTGCAGCTGCTGCTACTGCTGCTGCAGCTGCTGCTACTGCTGCTACTGCTGCTGCTACTGCTGCTGCAGCTGCTGCTACTGCTGCTGCAGCTGCTGCTACTGCTGCTACTGCTGCAGCTGCTGCTGCAGCTGCTGTTACTGCTACTGCTGCTGCAGCTGCTGCTGCTGTCGCTGCTGCTGCAGCTGCTGCTGTTGCTGCTGCTGCTACTACTGCTGCTTCTGCAGCTGCTGCTGCAGCTGCTGTTACTGCTACTGCTGCTTCTGCAGCTGCTGCTGCTGCTGCTGCTTCTGCAGTTGCAGCACAAGTAGCAGCAGTAGCAGCAGCAATCTTCAACGAGTGGGTGGGTCGGTGGTGATTGGCTTAGAGCTGGAGGGGGAGTGGCTTAGAGCTGGAGGGGGGAGTGGCTTCGAGCTGGAGGCGAGTAGCTGAGAGCACGTGGTGCACAGCACGTGTTGCAAAACACGTGCTACTGCTCCAGCTGTTGCTACATCCACGGAGGGTGACCCACAGATACAACTCCCGCCCGGCCGCCTTTGTCTCTCTCAGCGCCACACGCAGGTACAGGCTGCTGCTGCTGCTGGAGAGATCAGCTGTAGGTGCCAGGCTAGGTGCACGTATCTCTAGAAGAAGAAGAAGACGTGTCTATAGATGTGGCACGTGTCTCTAGATGTGTAGTTTTCGTCACTGCGAGTATCCACAATCGGTGGTGTTATTCTGTGAAGTTGTTGTTACTTTATGTTGACCCACGTGACTTCACCGAGTAGAGTAGGTGCACGTGCAGGGCTGTCAAGCAGCACGTGCAGTAGGCCTCGGCAAGGTAAGGTAATTCTAGATTTGAAGCTTTCGTGACTGCAATGATTAATATTCTTAGGTTTTTTCGATAAAGTCACGTAGGTAAAAACATTAAAAAGTAAAATAAAATAAAAATCACGACGTTTCGGAGGCAACACAAGCTTCCATTTTCAGGTGGTACCGTCACAGCCACGACAGCCGTATCAAGTAAACGAGAGATTGCAGAAGCTACCACTCCGTTTATATAATGGTTATATAATGGTTATATAAACGGAGTGGTAGCTCCTACAATCTCTCATTCACTTGATACAGCTGTCGTGGCTGTGACGGTTCCACCTAAAGACGGAAGCTTGTGTTGCCTCCGAAACGTCGTGATTTTTTATTTTATTTTTTAATGTTTTTACCTACCTGGTGACTTTACCGAAAAAACCTAAGAATAAGGTAAGGTAATTTACCCTTGTTACCGGGTACAAGGGGTCAAGGTAAAGGGTAAAGATGTCGACATGCCAAGGGGTAAAGGTCAAGTGTGCAGGGTAAAGGTCGCTAGGGAGAGTTACACGGTAGGGTAAAGGTTGCGTGAAGTGTTACGCGGTAAACACGGCTCCTTGTTTAGCGCTAGAAGCTCCGTGGCGCAGTCTGTGGCCTCCGTATAATAAGTAATATTTGTAGAAACTTTTTTTTAAAACACGCTTTTATTAAATGTACTACTCGTAATGGCAGAACTCCCCAACATAAGGGACCGTGGCCAATTACAGCCAACGTCAGTTGAGCGTGGACAATTAGACCCAAGCCGAAACATAACGTGTAGAAAATAATGTTTAAAAATAAGTTTTTTTATTTTCAATGATAGAATATCGTGTTGTCATCAGTATGACACAAGTATACCAAGTTTGCAGTCGATATCACATTGGGAAGTGGGTTAAAATTGAGTTACAAGATTTGAAGATACAACAACAACAGACAGAGTGAGTTCAAAGAAAGCGTGTACAATTGGAATCATCGAGAATATTCTATATGTATAAAGCGTTCTACCTTAAAGCATTTACCGTTATATACCTTGTTCATGTCGTAGTAGTACCTCAGTAATTACCCTGTAATCGGGTCATTTGTATGGGGTAAGGGTAAAAGGTAGGGTAGAGTGGTTGTATGGGGTAAGGGTAAAAGGTAGGGTCGTTGCTTTTTACCTTTTACCTTACCTGCTAAAGGGTAAAAGATAAGGTAGAGTGATTGTATTGTGGTAAGGTAGAAGGTAGAGTAAAGGTAGGCTCGTTGTTGTTGACCTTTTACCTGTTACCTTACCTGCTAAAGGGTCAAAGGTAATGGTAGAGTGATTGTATTGTGGTAAGGTAAAAGGTAGGGTAAAGGTAGGCTCGTTGCTTTTTACTTTAAAATTTTACCTTACCTTGTCGAGGCCTACGTGCAGTGAAACCCTGGATTGCGATTAACTTGGTCTCGAGTGTTTTGCAAAATAAGCAATTAAAACAAATATATTGATCAACCAGCGAGGTCTTGCAACAGGAGAAGTTTCATTGTTGAAGTGGCACAGACAGACCCCAGTGAGCCCAGAGATGGCAGTGGCTCCGTTCGTGGCAGTGAAAGTAGTCCTACACAATCACCCTCCTCCTCCTCCTCTCTCTCGTCTCCACGATTACATGTCATGGATACATTCGATTACTTTATACTGGTAGGAACGAAGTGGACCAGACCACCAATAGATTAATGTGTCCGTCCGTCCGTCCGTCTGTCCGACAAGATGGCCGCCCGCTCCCCCTGCGATATGTGAACTAAACAAGATGGCCGTCGCTTCCGGCGCCTCACGGCGAAACTTTAAACTTCGCTTCAAATTTACTTCACTGAAATGCAGCACGTTTTTTTTTTACAAAGAGACAGATACATTTATTAACACAGAGACGAGATACATTTAATCGCCTTATTTGTGCACGAAAAGCACGGCGCGAGGCCTAGTGCGGCAGGCTTCGCCAGGCCTAGTGCGGCAGGCTTTGCGAGGCCTACTGCAGAGAAGGCTTCGCGAGGCCTAGTGCAGAGGCTTCGCGAGGCCTAGTGCAGAGGCTTCGCGAGGCCTAGTGCAGAAGGCTTCGCGAGGCCTACTGCAGGGAAGGCTTCGCGAGGCCTACTGCAGAGGCTTCGCGAGGCCTAGTGCAGAGAAGGCTTTGCGAGGCCTACTGCAGGGAAGGCTTCGCGAGGCCTACTGCAGAGGCTTCGCGAGGCCTAGTGCAGAAGGCTTCGCTAAGTCTACTGCAGAGAAGGCTTCGCGAGGCCTAGTGCAGCAGGCTTCGCGAGGCCTAGTGCGGCAGGATTCGCGAGGCCTAGTGCAGAAGGTGGTGGTCAATTAATCTCAGATGTGATCGTTTGGAAATGAAAGACTACGAGTCTTTAAATCTCACAGCGTTTCTTGTCAAAACAAACACTTTTAATTAATGTTACACTAGAATACAGTAATTTTGTCTTTAACTCCTCTATACCCGGTCGATATCCCTGTACCGGTACTAAGTATTATTCCTACCAGCCCACCCCGCAGGGTCCTGTTATTACATTTAAATACAAATTTAAAAAAGGTACAGTATTTTGTAATGTCATCATGGGACCTCCTTTGCCAGTACCAAAATATACTAACAGGTTTTTTTCCCCTTTTTTTTTTCTGGCAACAAAACTGACACCTTTTGCAAGGTCAATGTAAGCATGATTCCTTGCAAAAGGTGTCAGTTTTGTTGCCAAAAAAGGAAAAAAACCTATTATTAATTTAATGTAATGAATAATTTTTTGTATGAATATTTTTTGGGTTGTGAAACGAGTCGTCTTGAGTTTCCATTTTGTCTCATGGGGAAGTTCGCTTTGATGTACGAGTTGCTTTGGATTACGAGCACATTTCAGGACCGAATTATGCTCGCAATCCAACGTTTCACTGTACTAGTAATCAATGCTCGATTGGTTTTAAACATAAATCGATTCTTATACCGTTCAATAAAGGGGGGCGATTCTATCAATCAATGATCGATTCTATGTATCGATTAGCGATTGTGTTGTGTGGGGAGCGGTGGGTGTAGTGGTCAGCGCTGCGTCGCACTACGAACCTGGCGACCCGGGTTCGATTCCCGCTCACGGCCAACACCGTCAGTGGCGATTATCGGAAACCGGTCCTGGGCCTCCCCTAGGTCGACTGAGCCTCAACTGAGTACCTGGTGCGGTGTGTAGTAGTGAACATCGCTAGCACTGGGGAGACAAAGGCGGCCGGGCGTGGTGCTGGCCACCCACCCCCTCGTGTGCCACAGTGCCGGTAGCCTTCACAAGTGCTGCTGCTGCTACTCGCTAACAGCACTTGCCCCTGCAGTCTGATCCTGACCCTGACGACGGCTGCTGCTGCTGCTGCTGTAGCTGCTGTATGTTTGAAGTGTGTGTCTCTCTGTCTCTCTGCCAGGTGCCCCTCAGAGCACGACGAGATGCAGGAGGAGGTGGAGGAGGCAGAGCAGGAGATGAGGGGGGCTGGAGGTGGCGACCCTCAGAGAGGAAGGGGAGGAGGTAGTGAAGATGCCTGGGCCAGGATGTGGGCGGGTTGGGGAGGGTGGCGTGGGCTTGCCGGGGAGGGGGCCTTGTGCTCCTATGATGGTGATGGCGGCGGTAACTATAGCGGTGGTGGCTACGGTGGTGGCGGCGGAGGTGGCGGCGGTAACTATGGTGGTGGTGGTGGTGGTGGCGGCTATGGTAGTGACTATGGTGGTGGTGGCGGTGGTGGTGGTGGTAGTGGCTATGATGATGATGGTGATCCCACGATCGATGACGTGCTACAGAGACTCTAGCAGGTGCAGTGGGGAGATGTAGGAGGAGGTGACGGATCTGGTGGAGTTGAAGGAGGTGGAGATGGAGGAGGAGGTGACGGATCTGGTGGAGCTGAAGGAGGAGGAGGAGGTGGAGGAGGTGATGGATCTGGTGGAGCTGAAGGAGATGGAGGAGGAGTTGACGGATCAGGTGGAGCTGAAGGAGGAGGAGGAGGAGGTGGACATGATTGGGCCAGGATGTGGGCTGGTTTGGGAGGGTGGAGTGGGCCTGGCAAGGAGGGCGTCTGGTGGCGCTATGATGGCGATGACGGTGGTGCCACGATCGATGAGGTCCTATGGAGACCCCAGCAGGTGCAGAGGGGAGACGTGGGAGGAGGTGACGGATCTGGAGGAGCTGAAGGAGAAAGTGAAGGAGAACGTGAAGGAGGTGAAGGAGGAGGACAAGAAGGAGAGCTCCAACAGCAGCAGGTGGTGAGTGTGGTGGTGAGTGTGGTGGTCAGTGTGGTGGTGAGTTTGGTGGCTAGACCTAGGGGAGGCGGACCCACCGCTGACCCGGTGGGTCCCTGACCACTGGCCCGTCCGGACCTGGCCTTCCCCTCACAAGGACATCAGGCCGAGGGAACCTCAGGGTCCTAGCCCCACGACCACTGGCACCGCACTGAGCCCCGGCCCTCAGAAGGATGTCGGCGGCTTGGGGTCCAGGGTCTTCTTCTTCTTCTTGGTTCTTTCGGTAAAGTCGTCACGTAGAAGGGAAATAATAAAATAATAAAAATAAAACATAATAAAATAATTCTCACGATGTTTCGGCCACAACGCAAGCAGCCGTCCTCAGGTGAAGAACAGGTCTGTCTCCCCGACAGACCTGTTCTTCCCCTGAATGACGCTGTCTCCCCGACAGACCTGGTCTTCACCTGAGGACGGCTGCTTGCATTGTGGCCGAAACGTCGTGAGAATTGTATTTTATGCAGTTTTATTTTTATTATTTTATTATTTCCCTTCTACGTGACTTTACCGAAAGAGCCAAGAAGATGAATCCCTGCTGCAGTCACGAAAGCTTTACATCGAAAGGTCTTCTTCTTCTCCAGGAGGCTTCTGGCTTCGGCTTGAGACGGACTGACTTGCGCTCTCAGGGACCCGCCTTATCTACTCTCCCTCCCTGAGGGGCGGGGCTCTGGGGGATCGTAGCTCCCCCCAGCCCCCCCCCTCAGAGGGGTTTCAACCGCCGTTGGCCCGACCGGTCCGGACCGGTTCCTACCCCTCCCCCCCCCTGGTTGTGACGCGCGTGTGTCCATCATGGCCGCCACGCACGTGCTGTGTGACGGTCTTCGAAGCCAGCGAGAGATTTCCTCAGAATCTCATTAGCAAACCAACCCCCCCCCACCTCATCTATTTTGTTTTTGGGCTTTTTGAAATTACCTTTTACGGCTTATCTCCTTGCTGCCTGGTGTGGCTTGTGGAAGGCAGCTGCTGAGGGGTGAGGGTGGTTGTGGCGTGTTCGATTGTAGCCTCATGCTGCACCCCGATTGATTATTAAGAAAACAAATATTGGCAGAATTATTCTTAATCTCAATTTTGGAAAAAGGCCGATATATACAACATGGTGGTGAGCGCGGTGGTGAGTGAGTGTGGTGGTGAGTGAGCGCGGTGGTGAGTGCGGTGGTGAGTGATGAGTGCGGTGGTGAGTGCGGTGGTGAGTGAGTGTGGTGGTGAGTGCGGTGGTGAGTGGTGAGCGTGGTGGTGAGTGAGTGTACACTGAGTGTGTGTTCATGTTGAACGTGAACTGGCAGATGTTGATTTTCTCCCTGTCCCCTCTCTCCCCACTCTCCTCCCAGCTGACTCACTGCCCAGTGAGTCAACCCGTGACCAATCTCCCCCCCAGGGGGAATCACTCCCTGGCGATGTTCCACCAGGCGCCTGTCAATCACCCCCAGCTGGTGGCCTTCCCGCAGCCTGGTCAACAGCTGAGTCACCCCGGGGTGATGAACCCCCAGATCAAGTACGGCTGGGTGAGCCACCCCCCCCAGCTGATCTACCAACAGCTGGGTCAACCTCCCCAACTGACTCACCCCTCCCAGGTGATATACCCACCACTGACTCACCCCCCCCAGGTGATTTACCCACAACTGACTCACCCCCCCCCAGGTGCATCAACCCCCCCAGGTGCTGTACCCATATTGGGTGGTGAGGGATCGTTAGGGGGTTACTGCCATGCTCAGGAAGCGACGCTAACTACAAAATATGAAGATGTAACAGATACAGCCTGGGGTGTCAACAAACCTGCAGTGTTGTATGTTTTGTGATGTTTAAAAAGTTTTATTGAATACAGAAATGTAACAGATGCAGCGTGGATTTGTTGTATGTTTTGTGATGTTCAAAAAGTTTGATTAAATACAGAAATGTAATAGATACAGCGTGGATTTATGTTGTATGTTTTGTGATGTTCAAAAAGTTTGATTAAATATGGAAATTTAACATATACAGCGTGGATTGACGTATATTTTGTGATGTAAACAGTTTTATTAAATATGTAAATGTAACAGATACACCTGGGTCTGCCCCGTGACCTCCTGCCAGCGGGCATTCGACACTTCACGTTCTCTCATGGTGCACATAGCCTGGCACAAGCGTCGTGGTGACGTCACCGCCACTTAGTGGCGAATGGCGGTTGTTGTTGTTGTGTCTCTGTGTCTGTGTGTGCGTAAGTCCATGTGTGTGTGTGTGAGTCTGTGTGTGTGTGTGTGAGTCTGTGTGTGTGTGTGAGTCTGTGTGTGTCAGTCCATGTGTGTGTGTGTGAGTCTGTGTGTGTGAGTCTGTGTGTGAGTCTGTGTGTGTGTGTGTGAGTCTGTGTGTGTCAGTCGATGTGTGTACAGCAATGTGTGTGTGTGACAGTCCATGTGTGTGTGTGTGAGTCTGTGTGTGTCAGTCGATGTGTGTGTGTGTGAGTCTGTGTGTGTCAGTCGATGTGTGTGTGTGTGAGTCTGTGTGTGTCAGTAGATGTGTGTCAGTCCATGTGTGTGTGTGAGTCTGTGTGTGTCAGTCGATGTGTGTACAGCAATGTGTGTGTGTGTGACAGTCCATGTGTGTGTGTGCGTCGATATGTGTTTGTGTACGTCCAAATGTATGTCTATGTGTGTAGATCCATGTGTGTGCGTGAGTCGCTGTGTATGTGTAAGTCGATGTGTCTGCGTTGGTCCATGTGTGTGTAAGTCCATGTGTGTGTGTGTGTAAGTCCATGTGTGTGTGTGTGTAAGTCCATGTGTGTGTAAGTCCATGTGTGTGTGTGTAAGTCCATGTGTGTGTGTGTGTGTCAGTGACTGCCTGTATCTATGGGGAGCGGTGGTGCAGCGGTTAGCGCGCTGCGCTACGAACCCGGCGACCCAAGTTCGATTCCCGCTCACGGCCAAGACCAGTGACGATTATCTGAACCGGTCCCGGGCCTTCCCTAGGTCGACTCAGCCTCAAATGAGTACCTGGTGCGGTGCGTAGTAAACATCGTCACTGGGGAGACAAAGGCGGTCGGGCGTGGTGCTGGCCACCCACCCCCTCGTGTGCCGTGCCGGCCTTCATAGGTGCTCGCTAACAGCACTTGCCCCTACAGTCTGTCAAGGCTACACGGGGGATCTTTGTCTTTGTATCTATACCCCAAGATGAGGTTTCACTAATAAAACTAAGGATTTAACTCAAAGAGCTGACGAGTTCAAGTGAGCTCGACGCCAACATTGTTTGAATATTTCTATTTATCAAGTGTTAGCCAACACAAGGTTCCAATAACCCAGTCAATGCAAAGACAAAATATCAACTCTGAAATGTATAAAGGATGTGTACCAAGAGCACATTGCGGGAAACAATTTGGGTGAAGTGCGTGTCACAGAGGTCGCAACCGGGTACCCGATACCTGTACCCTACCCGATACCCGGCTAGCCGCGAGTCACTGGTGAGTCACTGGTGAGTCACCGTTTGTCACTCATTTCGGGTAGGGAACGGGTAGGGAACGGGTAGGGAACGGCTACCCGTACCCGGCCGTGTATGGGTACGGTTACCCGTTTGCGACCCTGGTGCGGCCGGGTATGGGTACGGGTAGGCCGTGAGTCACTGGTGAGTCACCGTTTGTCACTCATTTCGCAACGTCTTGTCTCTTCTCACGATTCAAGTTCCTAGAATCAACCCACCCGCGCCTGCAACATGGCTTCATCCCAGAGGTCGCAATCAGGTACCCGATACCCGTACCCTACCCGTACCCGGCCGGGTACGGGTTGGGTACGGGTACGGCCGGGTACGGATACGGGTACCCGTTTGCGACCCTGGTGCGGCCGGGTACAGGTAAGGAATCAAAACCCGTTTGCGACCTCTGGCGTGTCATGGACAGTGGTGGCGGGTTTGACGACACATTCATATGTTTGCTATCTAACCCAACGAAACTCTAATATGGATTAATCACGTCCAGTCTAAATTCACCGCTGAATGAAATTCGTTTTTATTGTACTCAACAGCAGAGACATGCCCATCAACTCCAGCAATGAGACCAGCAAAATACACATTTTAAATACACGGCATTTGTTGTAAGAATCAATGACATATTGGGTTCAATATTTAACTCATGGATCCTTCACCAATTAGAAGCGTGCGTTCGTGCCATGACACCTGCACCTACTCGCAACCCACAATGCAACACTGTTGGCTACGTAGAGTGCGAAAAAAGTTCAACGTAGACACAAACAGGCGGTCGTGTTTGAGGCGAAGGTGATTTTGTAACGAAAGTGGATTTATATTGTTTGGGTCATTCGGTAAAGTCACGTAGATAGGTTCAATAAATAATAAAATAAAAACTACGACGTTTCGATCGCAACACAAGCGATCCTGATGACGACGGAAACGTCGTAGTTTTTTTGTTTATTTATTAAAACCTATCTACGTGAAATCTTGACTTAGAGCTTTCGTGACTGCAGGAATCATACTCTCTGGGTCTTTTGGTAAAAGTGACGTGGGTAGAAAAATATTTTTTTAAATCACGACGGCAACACGAGCAGTTGTCTTCAGGTGAAACAAATGCAGCAGGCGGACTGCTGAGGCAGGAAGACATACAGCGAGAGAGCTACTGCAGCCAGAGGTTCTATCGGTGTGAGATGGGTACAACCCAAGGGTACGTGGGCGGGGCTAGAGATAGAATTTGCAAGTCAGTGTAAGATCACAAAGCCGGCTATACCTTGGCCATTGCATTGCTAGAGATTAGCGTGTCAATGTGTTAATGTAACTCCCGCAGCAGCGGCCGTGTGAATGAGACACATTCAGCCTATTAAACAACGAAGGGAGGAGCAGCCGTGTTAGTGAGACATTCAGCCTGTGAATGTTAAAGACATTTAACAAGGTCATGGAACTCAGAGAGTCGGAAAAAAACCGCGAACATCGGCTTGTTGTTCCCGTGAGCGGGAATCCAACTCGGGCTGTGCCGTGTTCGGCAGCTAACCGCCATCGCGCGGATCCCTCACCTCGAATGTCCATCCGAGAACCCTCCGTATCGCTCGCGCCAAGCCCATGTTTCCGCCCATCTGTACCACTCTTTGCCTCAACTGGTCCCTGGCCCTCGCTTCCCACCCATCTCCCCTCCCCCCCACCTCCCCCCCTCCATGTCCACCCCTCGCTCCCCCCCCTTCTCCCCTCCCCCCCACCTCCCCCCCACCATGTCCACCCCTCTGTCTCACTCCTTCTCCTCTCGCCCGCATCGCTCCCTCTCGCTCTCTACCCCTCACGGCCTCCCCGCCCCCTCTATCCGCCCTCCACCTGTCCACGTCCATTTGTCCGACGTCTCTCATCCTGGCGCCCTCCTCTCTCTGCCTGAGCATCTCGCCTGGCGGTCTCTGTCTTGCCTCCTGACCTCCACCCCTGCCACCGGCACCAATGGCCCTGTCCGCAGCTTCTCTTTCCCTCGCTACTCGCCGGGCCAACGCTCGCTCTCCCCTCTGCCTGGCCGGGTCTCTCTCGCCCCCCCGCCTCTCCCCCTCTCCCCTCATTCGACCTCCGTCACCCGCTGGTCCTCTCCTTCCTCCCCCATCCCTCCGTCTCCCCTCTCCTCTCTCCATCGCGGTACTCGGACTCCTTCTGAAGCCTCTCGCAGCGTCTTGTCCGGTGGGGGGGGGGGGGGGGGGTAGAGACGCAGTGCGCACGCCTCCTGTAATGTGACACCACCACCATCACCGTCAACACAAATGTAATGGGTTCCGGAGACACTTGTAGAGGTGACTTCTTTATTACAATACAACACTCCAACACTCCTGATACTCTGTTACAGCCTAGGGACACAGCCTAGATACACAGCCGAGATACACAGCCTAGATACACAGCCTAGATACACAGCCTAGCGACACAGCCTAGGTACACAGCCTAGGTACACATCCTAGATACAAAGCCTAGGTACACAACCTAGCGACACAGCCTAGGTACACAGCCTAGATACACAGCCGAGATACACAGCCTAGATACACAGCCTAGATACACAGCCTAGCGACACAGCCTAGGTACACAGCCTAGGTACACATCCTAGATACAAAGCCTAGGTACACAACCTAGCGACACAGCCTAGGTACACAGCCTAGCGACACAGCCTAGGGATACAGCCTAGGTACACAGCCTAGGTACACAGCCTAGGTACACAGCCTAGCGACACAGCCTAGGTACACAGCCTAGGTACACAGCCTAGATCAGGGGCCCTCAAACTTTTTAAACAGGGGGCCAGTTCACTGTCCCTCAGACCGTTGGAGGGCCGGACTATAGTAAAAAAAACTATGAACAAATTCCTATGCACACTGCATATATCTTATTTTGAAGTGAAGAAACAAAATGGGAACAAATACAATATTTAAAATGAAGAACAAGTAAAGTTAAATCAACAAACTTGCCAGTATTTCAATGGGAACTATGGGCCTGCTTTTGGCTAATGAGATGGTCAATGTCCGGTTCCATATTTGTCACTGCTAGTCGTAACAAGTGATGCAAGTGTGCATCCGTTAGTCTAGATCTGGTTGGAGATTTCAAATTTTTCATTCTGGAAAAAGTCTGTTCACAGACATAAGTGCTGCCAAAGATGGTTGCCATTTTGAGTGCATGGTTCCTGAGATGAGGATATGTCTCAGAGGGGAGAGATGCATAGAAATTATGAAGGCTGCTTGACTTGAATGCGTCTTTCAGAGAGTCACAATTCTGCAGTTCAGCCAGTTCCATTTGGTAAATTGTATCCACATTTTCAATGTCAATAGAAAATGGGTTACGGAAAAGCTGTATGTCCTGTTCATGGCGATGAAGCTCTTTAAATCTAAATTGGAACTCCTTTTGCAATTTTCCAGTGAATCACACATGTTTTGTTTGGGAATTGCAACCAATGGTTTTTCCGCTAACAGATTTTGAGTTGTGGGGAGATGGCATAAGTTTTCCTCCTTAACTTGTTTGATGAGGAGGCCTAATTCTACTTAAAATGCTTTGACATGTGATTGCATATCACAGAGGAGCTTCCCCTTTCCTTGAAGTTGCACATTGAAACTGTTGAGTAGCTCTGTTACATCTGTCAGAAAGGCAAGGTGCCATTTCCATTCTGCATCATTGAGATCTGGTACTTCTTTGTTTTTTGAAAGCAGAAAAGCTGTAATCTGTGGAAGTAAGTCATAGAAACGTTTCAAAACTCTCCCTCGACTCAGCCAACGGACTTCTGTGTGGTACAGAACATCTTCATAGTCAACATTTAGTTCAGACAGAAATTCCTGAAATTGTCTGTGGTTTAGTGCATGAGCTCTAATGAAGTTAAGACAAGATACCACAATTTTCATAACAGAGTCCCACTTCAGTGATTTACTACACAGCGCTTGTTGGTGGATGAGGCAGTGTATGGCTATTGGATGAGAATGGTTATGTTTGTCCATCTCTTGGTTAATGCGAGCAATTACTCCTTTCTTAGACCCCACCATGCTAGGAGCATGGTGGGGTCTAAGATGCTGA
This sequence comes from Lethenteron reissneri, assembly GCF_015708825.2. Taxonomy (NCBI): domain Eukaryota; kingdom Metazoa; phylum Chordata; class Hyperoartia; order Petromyzontiformes; family Petromyzontidae; genus Lethenteron; species Lethenteron reissneri. The sequence goes on from NW_026890996.1 coordinate 232,750, forward strand.
TGCAAATTGTCTCCCATTTCTTCAATCCTCCGTGTAATTGTAGGTCCTGAAAGACTCACTGTACTAAATAAATCGGCCTTCTCTGGACACATCTCTTTGGCAACAGAAAGAAGGCATTCTTTAACAAATTCTCCCTCCATGAATGGTCTGCCAGTGCACGCTATTAGCTTGGCAACTTGAAAACTTGCTCGCAGTGATGAAATATTTAGCTGCTTCTGCTTCACAAAAGTATTTTTCTGAGTTGTTAATGTATTTTTTAGTTTAATATTTATCTTTTCTCCGACCAAACAATCATATTTATCTTAATGTTGAGTTTCATAGTGTTGACGTAAATTGTATTCTTTGAACACAGACACTATATTCTGGCATATCAGACACACAGCTCTTTCCTTGTACTGCATGAAAAAGTAATCATAAGTCCACTGTTCTTTGAATATCTTACACTCCGAGTCAATTTTTCTCTTTCTTGACATCATTGTTTCCTAGGGAGTCAAAATTGCTATTAGTAAAATACCAATATATATACAGCGCTACAAAAACAATATACCAGCAATAACTTTGCCCACACAGAGACATACAGACTGCACTGCCCATCAATGCAGTCTGGGGGAACTCCGCTTTTACCCCAGGCTCACACTGGTGCGGGTGCCATTAAAAAGTTAATTACACCTGCAGTTTTGTTCACAGATCGCAGTACATCCCCAGCACACAAGAATATCACTGGGAGTGGAGCCGAGGGGCAAGTGAGGGAGCTGAGCGAGGCAGAGCTAGTCAAGTGCAGCCAGGGGAGGGCTGGCAGCCTTAGGCCTGGGGGGCAAGTCCAGTCAATTGGCCCATTGAACCATTCACCAGCGCAGCTCAATGAGTGCCCACCGCCGCAGCTCAATCAGTACTCACCAGCGCAGCCCAATTAGTGCCCACCGCCGCAGCCCAATGAGTGCTCACCAGCGCAGCCCAATTAGTGCTCACCAGCGCAGCCCAATTAGTGACCATGGGATGTGGGTGTCATCTGTCTCACCTCTTCGGTTCGGGGGGTAATGATGCTGCCAACTTCCTCCAAGCTGCCTCTGCTCTAAAAGACTGTGGCTGCGCTGTGATGCTCAGTCTGTCACGTCTCCCGCGCTCTCTCTCCTACGAACCAGCTTCCGGCTTTCACTGCCCACAAGTCACCGCGCAGCTGGCCCCTCCCACATGCCCTGGTTTCCTCTGAGTCCTGGGAGGTGGGGGGGGCCGGATAAATGTCCTTCGCGGGCCGCATGTGGCCCGCGGGCCGTAGTTTGAGGACCCCTGGCCTAGATACACTACTCTGGCTACGCTCTGGGGTCCTCCGGCTACAATTACCCTAGGGGAGGCTACCTGACCCGACCCAGCCAAGGTGCGGGTCTAGACTCTGGCTTCCTCGGAACTCGCCCTTACACGAGCCGGGAGTCCCAGAGTCCCACCACTGGCCCGCACAGCGTCCACACAACGCTGTGACTGAGGAGCGGCGCTTGTTTCAGTCGTGAACAAGGTATACAAGCAAGGCGTCGTATCCCAAGCAAGACGTTGTATCCCAAGCAAGATGTCGTATCCCAAGCAAGATGTTGTATCCCAAGCAAGACGTCGTATCCCAAGCAAGACGTCGTATCCCAAGCAAGACGTCGTATCCCAAGCAAGGCATCGTATCCCAAGCAAGACGTCGTATCCCAAGCAAGGCATCGTATCCCAAGCAAGACGTCGTATCTCAAGCAAGACGTCGTATCCCAAGAAAATTTTTTTCTCGTCAAAACACGACGCGTACCAAATTCGACGTATTCCAAAGTGGTCGTATACCGAGGTTTGACTTTATAGTCACCGGAGTCTCACCTGCGAGTGGCACCACCTGACGCTCTGGCTCCCCACGTGGCTTGGAGCCTCGAAAGCTCCGTGACTCCTGTGTGGTGATACAAAGACAAAGATCCCCCACCGTGTAGCCTTCACAGACTGCTGGGGCAAGTGCTGTTAGCGAGAAGCACCTATGAAGGCCGGTCCACGAGGGGGTTGGTGGCCAGCACCACGTCCGACCGCCTTTGTCTCCCCAGTGCTAGTGATGTTTACTGCACACCATGACACCGGGTACTCATTTGAGGCTGAGTCGACCTAGGGGAGGCCTTGGACCGGTTCAGATAATCGTCACTGCTGCTGGCCGTGAGCGGGAATCGAAGCCGGGTCGCGAGGTTCATAGCGCAGCGTAGCGCTAACCACTACACAGACACATATACAGACACACATCTACACAGACATACACACATACAGACACACACACAGACACACGTGTTACACACACACACACGTGTTACACACACACGTTACACACACACACACGTTACACACACACACATTACATACACACACGTTACATACACACACACACGTTACATACACACACACGTTACATACACACATACACACGTTACACACATACACACGTTACACACATACACACGTTACACACATACACACGTTACACACACACACGTTACACACACACACGTTACACATACACACGTTACATACACACACGTTACATACATACACACACACGTTACACACACACGTTACATACACACATACACACGTTACATGCACACACCACACTACACACACACGTTACATACACACACGTTACATACACACACGACATACACACACGTTACATATGTAGAGGTGTAATTGTGTATGGGCACGGATGGCTAACAAACACAAGGGGCGTGATTAGGGCCGTACACAGAGGAGGTGCTCACACCAACGTCCGCACCTGCATCCCCCACGGGCCCCTCCCGGGGGCCGAGTGCTATAAAAGGTGGTGAGCAGGAGGGCTCGAGGTCGAGTATTAGCTTAACCAACGAAGAGTGAAGACCAGCTAGAATAGGCCCCGGAGCTCCCCTGGCTCGCTGTCCTTGTCAGGGCCGACCAGGTCAAGCCGGTGGCGTGGCCCCGAGAGCCCAGACTGACGTTCTTATAAGAGCCGGTCTGGAGACTCAGGGTGCCGGGATCCCAGCTTGACCAGGGCTGGGATAGGTAGCCTCCCCTAGCTCCGTAGTGGAGGACTCGGGCGTAGGTTAGCGGGGTTAGATGTTGTGTCTCCCTGTTAGACGAGTGAAGGGGACGATACCCCTTTAAGTGCTGTGTGTACCCGTTACTGTGCACAAGTTGGTGTTAATAAATAAGTGTGCCTCCGACCCCGTCGTCAAAGCCTCCTGAATACTTACTACATCTGGGGTCAGAAGTGGACGTTCAACGATGGACACACGAGGGACGGCACGTACCAGGGAGTCGGAGATGGAGGACATCTCGGCCGAATCGGCACCAGAGATGGCCGAGGTCGGATCGGAGCAGCCGGGGCCGAGTACACCCGCGCCGCTATGACAGGAAGGGAAGGATGCGTCGGCCGAGGGACTTCGGCTGGCTCACTCCCGCCTGGCGGAGCTGCTCTACGCTGCGGCCGCCACGTTGGAGGAGATCACGCGGCTGGGGGCTGGAGGGGCTGCGCGGGACGACGACGGCAGCCGACGCGCGGCGCCATTTCCCGCCACCCCGACGCGGCTCGCGGTTAAATTTCCCGCCATCACTACAGTGGGAGCAGAGGGCGGGGCCGGCCCGCGTCAGGTGACTGCTGAGGGCCAAGCACAAGCCGTGACATCATCAACACCGGCCAGCGCATCAACAACAGAGCGACCGGCGATGCCATGCTCGCAGCCCGCCCACACTGTAACGTCTGCTGGGAACGACGGAGAGCGATCTGCAGCCACGGACGTCGCGTTACAGCAGCGACTGCCGCCTCTCAAAGAATTCGTGGGCGTGGACGGGGACTGGGGCGGCTTCAAGAGACGGTTCATCGCTCATCAGGAGATGGCGAACTGGACGGACGCCGAAGCACTACGCGCGCTGCCGGCGATGCTGGACAACGACGCCCTGGCTACCCTCACCTCGGCGCCTAAGGAAAAGCGCGCCACGCTGCACTTGGCGCTGCAGCTGCTGTCAGCTGTCTACGGCCCGCCTTCGGACTGCAGGCAGCTGTTCCACGATCATCATCGGGGCGCCAACGAATCGCCTCAGGCCTTCCGGACGGCTCTCTTGGCCCTGGCGAAGGCAGCTTTTCCGCGGATGGACGAGGAGGGAGTGGACGCTATGGTGGCTGAAAAGCTGTTGCTACTCGCGGACGAGTTGGACGTCGCCGTCTTGGCTCAAGACGACACAGAGATGTCTTCCTTGCTGGTCGCACGCCACATCCACGGGGGCTTGCGGTCCCTGCGTCGCAAGGCCGCCAAGGGGGTGGCCGGCCATGCCATGGCGGCTACCACCCTCCCATCGGAGGAGTTCTGCGGGGTGGAGCGGCGGGGGGAATGGAGATCGGCGGGACCACAGGCTCGGAACGGACCGAGCCGCCAGGAGCAGCTCAGGCCATCTGGGGCGCTCACACGCTGCTACAACTGTGGCCTTCAAGGCCACGTTGCTTCAGGATGCCGGGCTCCCCGTCAGCGCGGGGCGACACCTCGTCAGGACGCCGCGCCGTCTCCACCCAAGCTCCAGCAGAGAAATACGGCGAGTCGTGGCACCTCACACGTTTGGCCCATGCACACATCCGACACACACTCACGCGCTGAAACGAACAGGGCTCGCAAATCGACGGCCGTTGCGTCGGATTATTCTGAAATGCGGTGAGCGCTCCAACCGGGTCAGTGGTCGGAGCTCGCCCATCGTGTCGTTGCAGCGTCGGCGGGATCGTCGGTCGTGGTCGGTCATATTGATGGGGTAGAGGTGCGGATTTTAATTGACACAGGAGCATCGGCGACCATTATATCTGATTTGATTCATAACATCCTTCCCGTTCAAAGCCGTCCCTTGCTCCCCGCTGACATGCCATGCTATGCTGCTAACGGGGGCTCGCTGGCCATCATTGGGCAAATCCGCGCCAAAATTTGCATTGGAGACATTAAATTATCCGGCCCTGTTTTGGTTTCCTCCTCACTGGCGGTTCCGTGCCTGTTGGGGACGGATTTCTTGGCCAAAATGCCCATTCGTATCTTGATCGACCAGGGGTGCATCGAGCTCCCGTCGGGCCGACGTGTTACATTTTTGTCTTCCCCTGCCACGGAGCGTCGGGCGTTTGCGACCATGCAGGCGCTCGTGGCAAAAACTGTGCGCGTACCCCCGGAGGCTCAGATGCTCGTCCCTCTTAGGTTGCGTCGGCCGTTTGCTGAGGGGGTTGCGGATCGGGGGGTCTTGTTGGGACCATCTCGAGCCGGGGTCAATGGACCCGATTTGATAGCGGCTCAGACCATGGTGAAAGGGGATGGGGACCCCTTCATTGCAGTCCTTAATGTGGGATCGCGAAGGGCCGTGGTTCCTCAAGGGACCGTGCTTGCACACGCAACACCGGCACCCTATGAGGAACCTCTCGTGGGTCAGGTGAGCACCGATCCTCCGTCGTCACCACATTCTGACTGTGATGACGGATGGCTGGATGCGCTTTGCGCGGGATCAGTGGACCTGTCCGACTCACAGCGTGAGAGCCTGCGAGTTCTCCTGAAGGAGTTTGCCGACGTTTTTAGTCGACACAAATTTGATATTGGTTGTACTAAATTGCTGCGACACCATATTGACACGGGTGACAGTGCGCCAATCCGCCAAAATACCTTTCGGTTGAGTCCCGCCGAAAAGGATCATGTCAAATCGGCCGTTGACGACATGCTAGCCACCGATATCATATCTCCTTCCAACAGCCCGTGGGGCGCACCGATCGTTTTGGTGAAAAAACACGACGGCTCACTGCGGTTTTGTGTCGACTTTCGCCGGTTGAACAAAATTTCAGTAGCCGACGCGTACCCGCTTCCTCTAATGGATGAGTCGCTTGATGCCTTGGCGGGGGCGCGATTCTTTTCCACCCTGGATTTACTTTCTGGATTCTGGCAGCTTCCTCTGGATGACGAATCTAAACCTAAGACGGCTTTCCGTACACCGCACGGCCTTTTCCAATTTAACCGCTTGCCGATGGGCTTACATTCTGCGCCGGCAACTTTTCAGTGGTTAATGGAACTGGTCTTGGCGGGCTTACAATAGGATTCGTGTTTAATTTACTTGGACGATGTCATCGTCTTTAGCAAAACATCGGAGCTGAAACACACGTGGCAAGGTACTTTTGGAATTGAGCATCGGGCTTGAATTTCTTTTTGACAGAGGCATAACAACTACAAAGTCGTTTTGATCTCACAAACGGCTTACCCATAACACGTGGGTTATCGATGTATTAAATTAAACCCCCCAAAAAATGTCATCGGAGTGTTGAGCAGACTTCAGTACGAACACAGCCATCTGAATTCAATTCCCAGAACGGTGTTAGACCAAAGGACGCCATTTTGTCTCTGGTGTGGACCAATCAGTTTAAAAAACAATGCATCTATTATAATCGGAGCCTGTTTTTTGTTTGCATTCTGACCACAAGCATTGTGGTTAATGCAGTGACATGATTCCTTGTAAAAGGTTTCAGTTTGGTGTTTTAACATCTTAGCACGGCTGGTTTTGTTGCCAGAAAAAAGGGGAAACCCTATTCTCGATGTATTTAACCATCGATTCCCGTGGAGTTAGACACCACTAAAAGCCCATCCCGAATTGAATCGCAATGCTGCGCAGGAGAACAATTATTGTCCAACCACATATTTGATTACAGGTGCTTTAAACGTCACCCAGAGTGGCACAGTATGGACTCTTCTCTTACTTTCGGCCCACGTTATCTGCAATCCCCTCGGGTAATCTGCGGGTAACTGAATTCCATTTATAGCAAGACCCGTGGATGAGAGCACCATTGACAAGAAAAGTTTAGCTTTTTGGAATAAAATTGCAATAGAACGCATTTTGACTGCTTGTGTTGCGGTTATTGCAAACATGATGCCTTGTATAAAGGTGTCAGTTTTTGTAACAGTTGAAAGGGTAAAAACCTATCACTACACTTTATTAGTAGTTTCTCCTGCACAGTGTCCATGCTGCAGCCTCTGCCCCTTCAGAAGTACTCGAACTTAATGTATTCTGAAGGCTTCCTTGTCTTGTTTATTTACAGGAGAACCAAAATGCATGGTGGATATGAAGCAACATGTGGATTTCCCCCATAGTGTTGCACTGAGAATAGGGTCTCATTTGAAGTTGATGCCAAAGAATTCCAATTATTATAGAACAAAAATGAAAGGTCATTGTAAGATCTCGGCTACATTTTGCCGTTGACAATGGTACACTCTATCGGAGCTGAAACACACGTGGCAAGGTGCATGTGGAATTGAGCATCGGGCTTGCATTTATTTTTGACAGAGGCATAACAACTACAAAGTCGTTTTGATCTCACAAACGGCTTACCCATAATACGTGGGTTATCGATGTGTAACGGGTTCCGGAGACACTTGTAGATGTAACTTCTTTATTACGATTCAACACTCCAACTCTCCAACAGTCCAACACTCCAACTCTCCAACACTCCAACTCTCCAACAGTCCTGATACTCTGTTACAGCCTAGGTACACAGCCTAGGTACACAGCCTAGGTACACAGCCTAGATACTCTACTCTGGCTACGCTCTGGAACTCGCCCTCACAAGGTCGTAGAGTCGGGAGTTCCAGAGTCCCACCACTGGCTCTCACAGCATCCCAGGGTCCTCCGATGGCTGGTCTTGGGTCTTGAGCTACGACTGGCCCTGATCGTCCAGGGAGCTCCGCTTTTATGCCCAGTCCCCAACGAGGGGTGGGGCCGTGTGCGCCCCCAGATATCCCACAGAGCACACACAGCCCCCCCTTTGGCGGCGCCAAGGGGATTAAGCGTCTGGGAACTCAACGCCTGACGCCAAGAGGCTTAAGCGTCTGACCAGCCTGGGAACTCACGCCTGGTGCCAAGAGGCTTAAGCGTCTGGACCCGCCTGGGGTCCCAGAGCCCCCAGCAGCCCCTCCCTTCTTATGTCACTACATTACCCCCCTCTACGTAGCCTCCAGCCGTCCCGGCTGTCAATAATTAGAAAGTTTAAATTAACGAAAGGGAGAGAGAGAAAAAAAATACGCGAGCCTCAACAGGAAAAGAAAAGAGAACAAGAAAGCAACCATAAATACCATAACCAACCTGTACAACTTTACACTATATACAAGCATCAATCAACAAAAAGGTGAAGCAATGACACGTGAACAAACGACCCGCGGCACACCTAGCCCTCCTCGGGATCCGCATAGAAAACGGGGAATTAACAACAACAAATATACAGATTCCGACGCGTTGGATGCACAACCACCGCATGGATGGCAGGGTTCCACACCACCCTGCCAACCTCCCATCCGTTAGGTGGAGAGAAGGCGAAGACCAACATGTCGAGCATCCCTCTACACACACTAATCTGGACGTCTGTCTACGTCCCGGGTCGAGAAGTCGTACTTCAGGGCCGACCCATGTACTGGGCAAAGAAGTCGCATTTCAGGGCTGCTCCAGTATCTACATTTAAAAAATATATATAAAATTGACATGACACAAACAAATCTGCCTGCTCCTGTCCATAAATGGTGGCCGCACGCACGAACCGCATCTCCAAAAGGCATCCCGTGCTTGCGTCCCAGCAGCCCTCAATGAGGACCACCACCGACATTACATGTCAACCGTTAGCACCCCCCGCCTTTCCAATGTGGCGCCTCCATCCTAAAACTGTGCACGTCGGCCATATCGGGGGGGAATTTCCGTGTTACCACCCCACCGCCTTTCCGACGCGGCATCACAACCAGTAGCACGCGTCGGCCATATCGGGGGGCTTCAACCCAGTCTCTCTCCAAGACTCGCATCGCAGCATATAGCTGTACCGACCGAGCTGAGACGACCCAGTCTCTCTCCAAGACTCGCATCGCAGCATATAGCTGTACCGACCGAGCTGAGACCCAATCTCTCTCCAAGACTCGCATCGCAGCATATAGCCGTACCGACCGAGCTGAGACCCAATCTCTCTCCAAGACTCGCATCGCAGCATATAGCTGTACCGACCGAGCTGAGACCCAATCTCTCTCCAAGACTCGCATCGCAGCATATAGCTGTACCGACCGAGCTGAGACCCAATCTCTCTCCAAGACTCGCATCGCAGCAAATAGCTGTACCGACCGAGCTGAGATGACCCATCGTTCACTCCCTGCACAACATGCACCCTAACAACTGAGGGATACAGTCCCAACGTAACGGGACAACTACACCTGAACACCACAAATCTCCAGCCCACTGTTTCAACGCGCCTCGGAGTGTTTCAATCTCCGGGCCGTCAGGGCGAGCCTACTGCTCCAGACGCACTACGGAGGGTCTCAACCTCCGGGCCGTCAGGTCAAGCCGTCAGCTACTCCATGACGGGACCACACTCTCCGAGCCATGTGAGTGCACAGCCCACTAGGCTAGACATGCCACGGAGTGTTTCAATCTCCGGGCTGTCAGGTCAAGCCGTCAGCCATAGCATGACCGGACCACACTCTCCGAGCCATGTGAGCACACAGCCCACTAGGCTAGACATGCCACGGAGTGTCTCTATCTCCGGGCTGTCAGGTCAAGCCGTCAGCCATAGCATGACGGGACCACAACTCTCGTGTTAGATACGCAACACCCGCTGGGCCATCCTGGTCAGGATCTGCACCCCAAGATATTTGAGAGCCAGCATGACAATTCCAAATCCTTGGCAGCATGTCACCATCTCAAGATAAATGCCCCATACAGTCTATACATCGTTAACAATGACAGCACAAGCTATACATTAACAATCACGAACAAAGCTCAATACAAACCATACATTGTTAACAATCACAAGCAAAGTTTCGCACACATTGACAACACTCACGAGCGAAGCTCCACACAGTTTACGCAACAACAATCACGACTCCCCGACGACAACGAAGAGAATGTCAACAAAAAAATCATTAATCCGGAGCGTGTAAATGTACGAAATTTTAGGGGCCTGGTCTCCCGACCTCCAAGCTTTGGTCAGAGCAGCAAAGGCGGCGACCAGCGTGTCGGTCGATGTGCCAGGCCTGGCGCCGGTTACAGTAAGAATGGCGTCCTCACTGTCCGGTCGCAGCGCTGATGACGCGGTATGCTAGGTTGCAGACAGCTGTCACCCGGCGGTGAGGGACGCAGCGCTGATGACGCGGCATTGTTCGGTTGGACAGCGCTGAGCCCAGAAGTGATGTCACTTCCAGCGGCCATTGCTCCCCCGGCAGAAGTGACGACACACCCGGATGTATTTGCGGTGGGAACTGCTGCCATCTTTGTGTTGGAGCCGGCAGAATGGCGCGGCCGCTGCGCCGCCTCTCTCCCTCCTGTCTCCGCCTGTGAGCGACGCATGTCGTCCAGGATGGAGACGGTGGCGTGGAGCAGCTCAGTGAGGCGAAGCAGCGCCTCCTCCATCGCTGCTCCCGACGCTGGAGAGGGGACGGTCGGCGGAGCAGACAGCTGTTCAGCCGGCGGTGCAGCGTCGCTGTCAGCCGGCGTTGGCCGCCCCATCGCTGCTTGTTCCTCGACATCGCCGTCAGGACTGAAGGTACGTGGCTTACTTCTTGTCTCCATAGCCACTTCTGACGCCAAATGTAACGGGTTCCGGAGACACTTCTAGAGGTAACTTCTTTATTACAACACAACACTCCAACAGTCCTGATACTCTGTTACAGCCTAGGTACACAGCCTAGGTACACAGCCTAGATACTCTACTCTGGCTACGCTCTGGAACTCGCCCTCACAAGGTCGTAGAGTCGGGAGTTCCAGAGTCCCACCACTGGCTCTCACAGCATCCCAGGGTCTTCAGATGGCTGGTCGTGGGTCTTGAGTTACAACTCGCCCCGATCGTCTAGGGAGCTCCCCTTTTTATGCCTAGTCCAACGAGGGGTGGGGCCGTGTGCGCCACCAGACATCCCACAGAGCACACACAGCCCCCCCCCCCGTTGGCGGCACCAAAAGGCTTAAGCGCGTGGGAACCCAACGCCTGGCGCCCAGAGGCTTAAGCGTCTGGACCCCCTGGGAACCCAGCGCCTGGCGCCCAGAGGCTTAAGCGTCTGGACTCGCCTGGGAACCCAGAGCCCCCAGCAGCCCCTCCCTTCTTATGTCACTACAGATACACTGATACGCATTTCTAAATAATCTCAACTCGCAAAACCCATCCATCCAGTTCACCATGGAAGTGGAAGCTGACATAACGTTACCATTTCTAGATATTCTGCTCGGACGGGGTAGAAATGGTAAAATAACATACTGACGCCTATCTGAATGCAGTCACACCATCACACCGCACAGAATACTGCTCTTATCAAGACACTCATTCATTGAGCTAAAAAAGTATCAGATGGTGACAGTCTGAGAAGTGAAATTGAATATGTTAAGGAAGCGCTGCAAATGAAAGGCTACAATGATGCACAAATCAACAAAACATTGAATACCAAAACCAAATCAAGTAATTCAAACAATCAAAATACCGTACATTGCGGGAGTAACTGATAAACTAGCCAGATGTTTTGAAAAACAAAACATTCGAGTCATTTGTATCTGGTACAAAAGATGTATTACCGAAGCTATCAACAGAAGGTGTGTTCAGGATCAACTGCACGTGTGGTAAATGTTATGTTGGGCAAACAGGACGAATGATCAGCACGAGACTAAAAGAACATCAGAGAAATATTAAATTCTCCCAAATGCAACTGTCAGCAGTAGCAGAACATGCGTGTCAACCAGGACACTCAATTGATTTTGATGTTTAAGTGTTGTGCAAAACTAGCTACTACTGGCCAAGACTATGAGAGAATCTATAGAAATTTATAGAATTAAAAAACTTTAACCATTCGGATAGCTACCGTATTAGTGCTGCGTAGAAGCGAATAATCAAAGAAATAAATATTTAAATGCATGCCTACAAAGATCAGCGTATTTCAAAAGGGATTACCATTGGTAGGGCTATTTTAATAAACACAATAGACAGGAAGGACAAGATCAAAGGGCTCGCATAATGCACACGCATAATATACATTACCTCACAGAGGTCGCAAACGGGTTTTGATTCCTTACCCGTACCCGTACCCGGCCGCACCAGAGTCGCAAACGGGTACCCGTACCTGGCCGTACCCGTACCCTACCCGTACCAGGCCGGTACGGGTAGGTACGGGTATCGGGTACCTGATTGCGACCGCTGGGATGAAGCCATGTTGCAGGCGCGGGTGGGTTGATTCTAGAGAAGAGACAAGACGTTGGGAAATGAGTGACAGTTACCAGCGACTCACAGTCTACCCGTACCCGTACCCGGCCGCACCAGGGTCGCAAACGGGTAGCCGGGTATCGGGTAGGGTACGGGTATCGGGTACCCGGTTGCGACATCTGTTACCTCAGTAATGCCCCCCCCCCCACCCACATTGTGCAAGAGCGCAGAAGGGTGGTCAACACATATACACCTCTATATAAGGAACGAAACAGTAAGACTTCTCCACAAATCTGGCTGTCGCCTGATGAAGCTCGTTGTAATTACTGGCGAAACGTCATACTCAGATTGTTAATGTTGTGACTTGGCTCTCCAACACACCGGTGTGCTGTACTAGTGACGAATTGGCATGTTCTGTTTACGTGACAGCCATTACTAGTTGGCTGTGTCGGGTGGTGGCTGGTTTTAACAACACAATTTTTGATGGAGTTAAATAGTGATTTGTGATCGTGGGCGATTGAGGCAGACTCCATCTCCTCAGCAACCCGCGACCACCCTTCCTTGCAGCACCTCACGGCTCTCCGAACCTCCGAGTGAAGGCTGCGGTAAGCCTCCTCATTCTCCGACGTGGGATACTGAAGCCGATGAAAGTGGGCCTGTCGCCTTTTTCTCAGCCAGCTTGAACACCTCCTCTGTCAGCCAGGGTCTTTGGGGGGTCTGGACCGCTTACCCAAAGCAGCCATTGCAGCTGCAAGAGCCACAGTCCTAAACCTCGCCCATTTCCCCTCGACATCTGGAGGAGTGGGGGACGATGCTAACCCCAGCCGCAGGCGATGATTAAATTCTCACTTACAACTTTCATCAGCTATCTGAGACCAGGCCACCTTGGGTGTGAATGGGGTCCTGGGTGTGCACCCACCACCGGAGTGAAATAATGGCAGGCGCATCTTACAGATGACTAGTCAATGGTCAGTGGGCAGATCAGCTCCACAGTAGGTCCCGGTGTCAAGGACATGGGCCCGCATCCACTGTTCCGTCACTATGTAGTCCAGCAGATGTTCTTGCTTGGACCCGGCATGCATCCATGATGCTGTGTGGATGTGTCGATGCCGGAACAGCGTGTTGGTAATTACAAGCCCATGGGTTGCACACAAATCTAGCAGCCTCCTACCGTTGTTATTGAGCTGATCTGGCCCATGTCTTCCAATCACTCTAGACCAGGTGCCAGCATCATGACCAACTCGGGCATTGAAGTCACCCAACAAGATGACTCAGTCCCAAGGGGCCACTTTAGCCAACATCTATGACAGGTCATAGAAGGCATCTGACTCATTGGCTTTGCCTGCATCCCTCCACGGACGTTTGTCTTCGAATGGGACATAAGTAACCATGACCACCACTCCTCGCCTCTGGTTGATGGGAAGGTGAGCCCAAAGTAGCCTGGGGCTTGCAGCTTCCCACACCTCACCGCCATGCTCCCATGCCCTCTTCATTATTTTGTTCAGAAGAAGAGCCACTCCCTATTGTTTGGCAGTCTCCTGCCCTGAGTAGAGGACTCATGGTAGCAGGATTCAGAGCCGGTCCACCGGACCTCCTGAATACCAGAGATCCAGGTGGTAACCGGTCCAGTTCCCAACAGAGGATTGGCAGCCTCTCCTCCGCAGTGAGCGTTCGAACATTCCACATGGCCACCTGCAGTGTTTTTTTGTTGTTTCTGGAGGAGCCACGAGGGAAAACATTCATAGATGCCTGTCCCCCCGGGGCCTCCGGCACAAGCTTATTAATTCAATATTTATGTGGTTTTGTGTAATTCAAGGTGGAGCGGTTACCAGCCCCTCACACCCGTCCAGAGCCCCCATGTAGCCGCTGTGGTGGTTACAAACGCCATGAGGGGAATGGTCAATCTAAATTGGCCCTCGCCCCACGGCACTGCCCATCACAGGGTTGCCGTCCGGCACCACGAGGTAGGGAGTTGTTTTCTACAGGCTCATAGAGACCCGCATAAATATAGAGACCCACAGAAACCCACTGCGAGCCCAGAGAGATCCACTCATTTAGCCCCATAATTTAACTCAACAACTTTTTTTACTTTAGCCAGTAAAGCCGACTGAGCTATGTAGCTTCTTTTTCAGAAGCGCCCACCTGGCTCTCACAAGCGATAGCTCAACGAAGCCATCGTCTTATCATCACGTGGAAATCTATAGCAGCCAAATAGTCAAAATGCATGACGTTAATGAGGAAATAAAAACAGAGGACCCGTAGAAAAATCAACACCACCACGGGCAGAGGAGACACGCAAACTCCAAATATACAGCAGCAGCAGGCGTCTTCAGGGTCGGGATCGTACCCACGACCTCCAGCGTAGCAGGTGAGGTAGTTAACATCTCCTATCCATTGTGATGATGAGAGATGCAAACTCCAAATCTACAGCAGCAGTAACAGGCGTCTTCAGGGTCGGGATCGTACCCACGACCTCCTGCGTACCAGGTGAGGTAGTTAACATCTCCTATCCACTGTGATGATGATGATGAGAGATGCAAACTCCAAATCTACAGCAGCAGTAACAGGCGTCTCTTCAGGGTCGGGATCGAACCCACGACCTCCTGCGTACCAGGTGAGGTAGTTATCATCATCATCACAGTGGATAGGAGATGTTGAGAGATGCAAACTCCAAATCTACAGCAGCAGTAACAGGCGTCTTCAGGGTCGGGATCGTACCCACGACCTCCTGCGTACCAGGTGAGGTAGTTAACATCTCCTATCCACTGTGATGATGATGATGAGAGATGCAAACTCCAAATCTACAGCAGCAGTAACAGGCGTCTGGACTTTTGCAGCCGTTTTAGACTAATTTCAGGGTGCTGATTCCAAATCTGATCTCAGATTTGCTCTATCACATCTCATTTTTATGCTATCGGCATACCCCATTTTCATTGATTTTACCCGAAATTAACTCTGTCACTTATGATTGCAAGTTGTTGCGAGTCAGTGACTGCTTTAGTGTTAAAATATGGTGCTGTATTTTTAGGATAGTGAGTTTATAATATAATTTTATGTAGATATCCACATTATTTAATATTTTTCTTTGCGTATGCAAATGATATAAACTGATGGATGAATCAGCACCCCAAAATTACCTTAAAACCGTTGAAATACCTTATGCCAGACAAAGTGTGTTGACCAGTGAAAGTCAGACAAATATTTGTGTTTTACAAGGGCAGGCCTCCTCCTACTCGCTCTCAAGGCCTTAGGGAGACATTCACTTTCACACAATTCGTGGTCGGCTTTTGTGTACTTGGGGATTTTAATTTTGATTTAAATCTTTCATATTATTGGTTCTTTCGGTAAAGTCGCGTAGAAGGAAAACAATAAAATGATAAAAATATTAAACAATTAAAAATCTCGCGACGTTTCGACTTTACCGAGAGAACCAAGAATACTTGGGGATTGTTAACAAGTTTCATTTCACACACTCTAACACTCTCAAACCCATCCACATTCACACACAGACACACACACCCACCCACACACTCTCACACCCACCCACACTCTCACACCCACCCACACTCTCACACCCACCCACTACTTACACCCACCCACCCACACACTCACACACACCCACACACTCTCACACCCACACACACTCTCACACCCACCCACACTCTCACACACTCTCACACTCACACACTCTCACACCCACCCACACTCTCACACCCACCCACACACTCTCACACACTCACACCCACACACACACTCTCACACACACTCACACTTACACCCACCCACACTCTCACACCCACCCACGTCCGCCATTGTCCACGCGGCGTGTTTGCTGCAACACAACACGTGGGGCGTTGAGGGTGTTGCTGCATAGCGGCGAGAAATGCCTACATCTTACTACAACAACGAGTGTTGTTGTTGTTATACTCACAGGGTGGAGGTGGTTGTGGTGGTAATAAGAGTTGTGGTAGTAAAAAGAGTTGTGGTGGTAATAAGTAGTAGTCGTGATAAGAGTGCTAGTAATACTCACAAGGTAGTAGTTGCTGTGGTGGTAGTTGTTGTTGTGGTAGTTGTTGTTGTTGTTGCTGGGCGATGTCCCAGCGCCTCTTCCCACCAAGGCGACCTCCTCACGCGCTGAAGCCCCGCCCACAGCAGGCGGGAGACGCGCCCTGATTGGCTGCCGGCGCTGACGCGTCGCCCCGCAGCTCCCTCGCTTCTAATTGGTGGATTGAAATCCCACCGCGTGGAAACTCCGCTTTGATAATCGAAGGGGTTTCCCCCTTTCTGGCCACAATAAAACCCTTGTGTGTTTAAGACGTTAAAACACCAAACTGAAACCTTTGCAAGGAATCATGGCTGCATTTACCACACAAAGACAAAGATCCCCCGTGTAGCCTTAACAGACTGTAGGGGCAAGTGCTGTTAGCGAGCACCTATGAAGGCCGGAACGGTACACGAAGGGGGTGGGTGGCCAGCACCACGCCCGACCGCCTTTGTCTCCCCAGTGGCGATGTTTACACACCGCACCAGGTACTCATGTAAGGCTGAGTCGACCTAGGGGAGGCCCGGGACCGGTTCAGATAATCGTCACTGGTGTTAGCCGTGAGCGGGAATCGAACCCGGGTCGCCAGGTTCATAGCGCAGCGCGCTAACTGCTACACCTCCGCTCCCCACACACACACACACTTGTGAACATGCAAACAAAAAAACACGTGCTCTGACGGAGTGTGCATTGTCCTTGAAACTGATTGGTCCACACCAGAGACGGCTTTCTTTTGAGCCTCGTCTCAAACGGTGCTAGACCAGAGGACGCCAAAAGGCGAACACACTTCAGTTTTCTGAAGTTGACTGCTGTGCCCGGCTGGTGGTCGCATCGAAAAATATGCCAATACATTAGTTTTTTTCAGCAAACTATAACGTTCAAAAGCAAAGTATAATGTGTCCAGCAATCGCCTTACATTAGGGGCCATAAATGACGTCACGCGGTTTTGGACGATTTTTTACCCCCCCCCCCCCCCTCGTCACACGGCGTCACAAAAAGTCAGACCTCCCTTCAAATATGATATCACAAAAATAAAACACGCTTCAAATCGCTTTCAACTATTGTCATTGTAGTGCGTATTTAATGCGGCGCTGCATTCTGATGCTGTAGGAGAAACATTTATTAAAAAGTCTATTTAATTAAGTAGAACGTGTTGTCTATATTTAATTAATGTTGCACATTTTGACGTGACGTCACATTTCTCACCTCCCCCCCTTCGTCACACATCTTCACAAATGTCTGACACCCCCCCTACACCCCTAGGTGCGTGACGTCATTTATGGACGGCCCCTTATTTCAAATCTCAAGATTTTATTCAAACGTGACACACACACACAGTAGACTTGAGCTGCAGCACAGTCAGAAACTCAGCCTTCCACAGCAAGCGCTCCCAATGAGTTTATGATGCTCCACAGCAGAGGTCGCAACCGGGTACCCGATACCCGTACCCTACCCGATACCCGTACCCTATACCCTACCTGATACCCTACCTACCCGATACCTGGCTACCCGTACCCGGCCGGGTACGGGTACCCATTTGCGACCCTGTTGCGGCCGGGTACGGGTAAGGAATTAAAACCCGTTTGCGACCTCTGCTCCACAGCGGGGACGTCCAACAGCCGGAAACCTGAAATCCGCACACCAGAAGGGTGACGACAACTCTCGTCAAAGCCTTCAAGTGTAGCGCTACTCGGTCACGTGATTTGGCCGTCAAGAGCTCTCCCATATTCTTTGGGTCTTTTGGTAAAGTCACGTAGATAGGTTAGAAAAACTACGACGTTTTGATCGCAACGCCAGATGATGATCGCTTGTGTTGCGATCGAAACGTCGTCGTTTTTTGTCTTCTTTCTTACCGATCTACGTGACTTTTACCGAAAGATTCTAGATTTGAAGGACCCAAAGAATGTGAATTCCTCCAGTCAGAAACTTTAAGTCGAGTTCTCCCATCTCAATTCGCTGCCTCCGCCGTTCCCTTTCAATGGCTGCCTGGTTCTGGACAAGCAAGCCACGTGCATGCCGGGGAACGGAGAGACAGCCCCCCCTCCATCCCAGAGAGTCGTCCGTCAAGGTCAATGGCGTGCCGAGTCTTCCGCGCAGCCATTGCGTGATCTCTCTTCCTTCGCTGCGATTCTCTTAGCCTCGTCAGTTGAATCATTATCCTAATCGACCAGGTTACACTCAAAACCCAATAGCTTTTAGCTCCGGGGCCTGATGATATCGTCAGGAGATCATTAGAGTTGTTGGTTCATTGGTTTGTGATTGGCGGGTTAGAATCATGTAAGATTAATATATTTAGTGGTTGGTGAAAATAGGCCTTCCTTAATTCTATTCAGGTGTATTTTGTTAGTTAAAGCTGCGGGTTTGATGGAATTATTATGAGCGTGAAGTCGCCATTGACTAATGGGGCTAATGAATGAGGAATTAGTAACACACGTTGCTTGAAGATACGGTTGACGTTACAATGTTCTCATACATGTTTAATCTAAATTACTTTTGTCATTAATTTTGTTGTATTATTTAATAACATTAATTAAAATAGCTCGTTAGGTTGCTTGATTTCCACTTGTCTATCAATTCCCCCGGGACCCGCTGCCCTTCTAAGGGCCGGGACCGAGTGGGCCAGTGGTGAGACCTTGGGAACCCCCAGATCGCGACGTCCTTGTAAGGGAGAGGGCCAGTGGTCGAGACCCGCACCTTGGCTGGGTCGGGTCAGTGTAGCCTCCCCTAGGTGGCCGTTAGCCGGAGGCGAGAGAGAGCCCGTGGCGCCAGTGATAGGCCATGCTAGTCCAGGGGTCGTACCCCCCCAGGTAGCGGTTTAAGGGGCCGTTACCCCTTTGTGTTAGGGGCCGTTACTATTGCCGTTACGTGTTGCCTTCACACGCCGTCTCCACTCTCCTTGAACCCACTACACATGCAGCGTTTGTTCAATGTCTCGTGTGGTCACTGTGATAATAAACTTGCTTGGCTTGGATTCCCAGACAATTCGGAATGGCTCTTTGGTTCTTTTGGTAAAGAAATTAAATAATAATAGAATACGACGTTTCAATTGCAACACAAGCAACCATCATCAGATACAAATGAATTAGAACATAGTAAACTTGGAAATATAATACAGGAAGGAACAATGTTCCACACTGCCCACCAGGGATTATTTAGCTGTCTATCTGTCTGTCTGTCGTGCATAAATAAATATATAATACACACAGCTCTTTGATTGGTGGAGACCTACTGCCGGGTACGGAGAGGGGAGGGGCCTAAGGGAGGAGGGAGTCAGGAGAGGGGCCTGTGGGGGGGATCAGAGGAGGGGCCTAAGGATATGGGGGGGGGGGGGTCAGGGGAGGTGCTTAAGCAAGGGGGAGGGGCCAATAGTTAAGGGGGCTGGCTACCTGGCTACCTCAAGCCACGTGATCTTGTACATAGGTAGGAACAACAGGTTGCACACTTGCCCACCAGGGATTATTTGTCTGTCTGTTGTGCACGAATGCGCTGTCCAACCAAGTTCCTACCTGCCTACTCCGAAGGAACGTGTTGCAATACAACACAGAGAGTCAGCCAGCAAAACAATCAACACCCCACCTGGTTGATTACGTTCTTCCAAAGATTGCTAAATTTGAGAGACAAAACACACAGACACACAAGCAGATAGACACACAACACAGACACAGAGAGAGACACAACACAGACACACAGAGAGAGACACACAGACACACAATGTTACTATGTTCTCATATATATTTTGCTGACAGTTTCACCTGAAGTCAGAAGCTTGTGTTGCCTCCGAAACGTCGGGATTTTTATTCTTTTATTTTTATTAATTAAAATGTCATTTTTTACCTAAGTGACTTTACCGAAAAAAATAAGAGTATGAATCCTTGCAGTCACGAAAGCTTCAAATCTAGAATCCCCTAAAATTATTTCTCACGCGACAGAGAGGGAAAAAAACCCGCCACTTTTTAGAAACAAAAGCACAAAGCGGTCCACACACAGCCCAAAAATCACCCATCCACCGCCGTGTAGCGAGTAGCAGCAGCTGTGAAGGCTACCGGCACTTATAAATGTAATAACTCACAAATGTAAAATTGTTTTACACACGGAAACTTTGCGTAACATTCCAATTCAAATAAAGGTTACAGAACAGTCTTTAACATAACTTCTTCACTTCAAGTCTGGCATCAAACGCCTTCAAATCACCGCACTCGTGTTAACGCTTTCCCATGCCACCATTGCATTGTGTCCCACAGAGTTGTAAGTGTAATAACTCACAAATGTATATTCGCCTTAAAATCACCGCAATCTTTGACCCTTCCACCCATTGCATTGTGTCCCACAGAGTTGTAAGTGTAATAACTCACAAATGTATATTTGCCTTAAAATCACCGCAATCTTTGACCCTTAAACCCATTGCATTGTGTCCCACAGAGTTGTACATGTAATAACTCACAAATGTATATTCGCCTTAAAATCACCGCAATCTTTGACCCTTCCACCCATTGCACTGTGTCCCACAGAGTTGTAAATGTAATAACTCACAAATGTATAAATTGTTAACAAATAAACTTTGCGTACCATCCTGGTTAAAGTACAAATTAAAGAACAGCCTTAAACTTCACTTCTTCACTTTCAAAGTCTGACATCGTACGCCTTCAAATCACCACACTCTGATCGTTATCAATGAACCCTTTCACATTCCGGAAACCAAAAAATAAGCTGATCTATGGGTGGAGGGCGGTGGCCGAGTTAAATTGCCCTCCCCGTGCCTCTCACCGCTTGCCAGCGACCGGCCTATGTCTCGCAACGGGAGAGGGAGGAGGGGTTAATCAACTAACTGGCCCCAACGGTCGGAATCCCGGGCGGTCGTTTCTCTCTCTTCCTTCCCACGGCCGTCCGCCTAAGCCATGATGGCCCGGAGCGCCCTTCTCACGGCCACGCGGCACACGGGACACTCGCTCAGGGAGAGGGCGCAGTGGCCGCACGTCACCACGTGTCTGCACGGCGTGAAGATGATGGACACCTCGTGCTCCATGCACACTTTGCAGGACAGCCGCTCTTCCAGCTTGTCCAGAAGCTCCTCGACCGATGGCGATGCTGTGGACAAAGTGCGCGCACAGACACACACGCACACACACAGAGACACACACACACAGACACACACGCACACACACAGAGACACAGAGACACACACGCACGCACAGACGCAAGCACACACACACAGACACGCACGCACACACACAGAGACACAGAGACACACACGCACGCACAGACGCAAGCACACACAAACAGACACACACGCACACACACAGAGACACAGAGACACACACGCACGCACAGACGCAAGCACACACACACAGACACACACACTTTCAGCGGTTTCAAAAATGATCATCAGACTGCTTACATATGGGGCGCAAAGGTGGCGAGATGCTGACCACCTCGTCTGGTCGTGGGTTCAATCGTGACCCTGATGCGACGCCTGTTGAAGTATATCTAGAGCCTGCGTCTCCCTCGTCATCACCGTGGCTATGAGATGTTAACCACCTCGCCTCGTATACATGAGGTCGTGACCCTCACCTGGTTCAGACTCTCACCTGTATCAGACCCTCACCTGTATCAGGTGAGGGTCTGATAAAGTGCGCAGGGATCCGTCGCCTTACCGTGCTCAATCTCCGCAGTTGTACTCTGCGGCGTCTGTCCCGGTAGTTGAGCCTCAAAACGAGAAATAAAATGAACATCTCGTCAGTAAGAATCATCGCCGGTGTCACACAGAGCCGACAAAATGGATAAAATACGCGAGCGACGACCGATCGCGTTCAAAACAATTGCAACTTTTTGCACCGTTACTCTGTGCTCAATTTGCAATTGGCATTTCGGCAAACCAAACCAATCCGCGCTAATGACGGGGGCAGGGCAGCTGCAGACGGCTCAAAATCGTGGAGCATCCTTAAATATCTTTATCAAGTTACCATTTTCCCTGGATCTCTATGCCAAAAACCCAGATTATAGTTCTATATAGTTATAGAGTACATTTAATCTGGCTGTCGCCTGATGAAGATCGTTGTTGTAATTACTGGTCAAACGTCGTACTCAGATTCTAAATGTTGTGGCTTGGCTCTCCAACACACCGCTGCGTGCTGTACTAGTATTATACACTATACACTACTCCACTATACACTACTATATTTACAATAAGCATATTGGTAATAAAACCACATTATTTTTACCCCTGAATGATTAACAACATTTCGTTTTTAATTGAAAAAAATACGACCACGAATGTATCTCAATAGATTCAAAAAGTCAAAGAGTCTCCACTTGATAATTGTTTATTTACCCTTCTATCTGGCAACAAAACTGACACCTTTTTTACGAGGAGTCATGTTTACATAGACCACAATACCTGCAGTCATAATGCAAACAAAAAACACAACTCTGATAATGTGCACTGTCCTTGAAGTTGAGTTGTGCGCCTTTTGGCGTCATCTGGTCCAACCCATGTGAGACTAGGCTCTAAGGAAAGCTGTCTCGGGTGTGGACCAATCAACTTCAAGGACAGTGCATACATTATCAGAGTTATGTTTTTTGTTTGCATTATGACTGCAGGTATTGTGGTCAATGCAAACATGACTCCTTGTAAAAAAGATGTTAGTTTTGTTGCCAGATAGAAGGGTAAAAAAACAATTATCATATTTTTACTGGCAAATGAGGTTCCAATGGAGTCTCCACTTGTTCGCCATCGATGTCGAAACATGCCTGGAATCATCTCCAGTCGGTACCCAGAGCCCAGAGGCACATTAGGAAGGACCCGCATCGCCCCAAACGAGCGATGTCAGAACGTCACCGGCGCCCTCTCTGGCGTCACCCACCTTGAGAGCACAGGCGGGGAAGTGCCTGGCGTGCTCCCGGACGGGGTCGTCTCCCGCCTTCCAGCGATGCATCATCCCGCCGCAGCGGAAACAGGCCACCAGGTCGTCGGGACCCACGCGGTAGAGTCCGGCCCGCGCCAAGTCCGCGGACCGCACGGGGGACGACTCGGGCCACCCCTCGGAGAAGGACAGCAGCCTGGCCGCTTCGGCGTGCATCTCCGAGGCCGACGGCGGCGGTGGGATCCGGTCCGAGCGGGACACCGGGGGAGCGGGGCGTCTCGCTGCCGACGCCCTGCGAAAGGCCCGTGTCTCTATGACGCGCGACATCGACCGAGCGGAAAGGATACGGGGCAATTTTGGGGAGAAGAAGTCGTCGTGCGAATGCTTTTGCAACGGACAAGTTGGCCCGGGCTCTCTTGTGGAAGATCACTCGAGAAACGTCGAGCCTTCTCCTCCTTTCCGGCGTGAAAGAGACGGGTAGTTTAAACACCGGCGATGGGAAATGGCACGACTCCTGTTGTCACTCTCGATAGCTCCTGAATACGGGAAGAAAAAGTTGGGCGGCAAGTGTCATTAAAAACGGACATCTTTTAGTGACTTGAAACCTTGGTTTAAACAATTCATCCATTACAGGTTTTGTGGGGTTAGATCGCGTAAATATATTAATGTTAAATCCGCCACCACCCGACACAGCCAACTAGTAAGGGTTGTCACGTAAACAGAACAACCTCTATTATGGATGATATTGGTCGCCAAAGCCTACGTGTTAAAAAGTTAAACAGTTCAGTCTGTCACTTCTGACAAACGTTTGCACAGCAATAAAAGGGCACACAAAGTCTGGATGGTCCTGTAGCAAACGGAGTTTTGAGGGTTATCTGGTGTGAGAAAAAACAACACTACCCATAGACTCAGCACCGCACCATAGACTCAACACTGCACCATAGACTCACACTGCCCAGACTCAGCACTGCACCATAGACTCAGCACTGCCCCATAGACTCAACACTGCACCATAGACTCAACACTGCACCATAGACGCAACACTGCACCATAGACTCAACACTGTACCATAGACTCAACACTGCCCATAGACTCAACACTGCACCATAGACTCAACACTGCACCATAGACTCAGCACTGCCCATAGACTCAACACTGCCCATAGACTTGAAGTACCGGTGAAGACGCTTGACGCCGAGGTTGAGGCACACGTATATTTATTTCACAATACGACAGTGGGCATATACACACTCGAGGGGGTATCGGCCCCCTCACCCGTATAACTCGGGATACACCCCTAGCTAACTCTGTCCTAGCCCCGAATCCTCCACTAATGGGCTAGGGGAGGCTAACTGGCCCGACACTGGTAAGTCGGGCCCGATACCCGGAGTTCCAGACCAGCTCTTACAAGAGCACCGGCTCTGGCTTTCGGGACCACGCCGCTGGCTCAGTCCTGTCCGGCCCTGAAAAGGACATCGAACTAGGGGAGTCCAGGGCTCTATCTAATACGTCTTCAGTCTTCTTCCCTTAGCTTAAACATAACTGACTCGAGCCCTTTGAACATCCCCTTTTATACCCAACCCCTCCCTGAGGGGTGGGGCCCCGGGGGATCATAACGTTCGAACCAGCCCCCCCCAGGGTGTCTGGCTCGGACGTCGTAGAGGGCACCTCCTCGTGTACTTACGTAGCCCCGCCCACTGTGTTTGTTTTCCATAGGCTGCCATGCATAACGGGCCCTCTCTTTAACACCCCTACATCACCCCCCCCCCCCCCCCGCATAGCTTGCAGCCGTCCCGGCTGCCAACATACAAAAATGACAATAAAAGTGCATTTACACCTTGACCGCGCGTGTGCCTCACTATTTTTCAACAATAACAAGAACAGCAACAAGAACACAACAAAATGCAACAGCAAGAAGAGAAAACAACCCGACGCACCCCCCCTTGAATAAATACGAATTCCGTAAAAAAAACAACCTATATACAATTTGCAGGGAACCCACCATACACACAACACCAGGTGAACCCAACGTATGTACATTTCAATGGGCAGGGAACACACCACCCACACAACACACAATGAACCAAACATATGTACATTCAATGGGCAGGGAACACACCACCCACACAACACACGATGAACACAACCTATGTACACATCTTCCGGCCTCATAACAGTCTGCGCATTTTTGCGCGCGTCCTTGCCGCGGGCCCCTCACACGGGGTAACCCCGGGTGGCGGACCGTCAGGTGGCAATTGTCCGTCCCGGAGTGAGTCCTCATCCGATGCCGCGCGACCGTCGGTATCCCCAGGAGGGGTGGTCGGGCGTGAGCCCGTCAGTCCTGATGCACCTGGAGGTGGCACGGCCGGCAAGGCATTAGGTGAGAACGACGGAGACGGACCCAATGAGTCGGTCGACCCCCCACACGTTTGGCCACGCATGTGTGAAGTGGGTTTGTGTACCGCAACGAAGGGTTTTAACCTAGAGGGGTGCACGAACCATCGCCGCTTCCCCCATTTAATGCGCACGCACTGTGGTCGCAAAACTTCGACCACCTCCACAGGGCCCCGCCACGGCCGCACGAGCTTAGAGGAGGTAGCCAGTGGCACTTGGGGACAGTGCAGCCATGCCTTGTCCCCCGGCTTCCACTGTATCATGTGCGCCCGACCCAGCCTGAGGCGCTCATTCGCCTTTTGACGGAGGTCCGAGTTTAGCATTGCAGCATCCCGCGCCTCTGTTAATTTGGCCAGATTAAATTTGACGTGGTCAGCCAATTTAGTTTTCCCTTGCGGTTCGGGGATCTGCAGCTGGGCGCGAACAGGCGGGTCGGGTTCGCGACCGTACATGAGGTAAAAGGGGGAAAATCCCGTAGCTGCATGGGGTGCCATCCGGTATGCCGCCAAGACCCCTTGAATATGCAGGTCCCAGTCAGTCTGTGAGTCCGAGACCTGCTGTGACATCATTGACGTAATGGTGCGATGCAGGCGCTCGACCATCCCGTCAGTTTGCGGGTGATACGGGGAGGTACGAATTTTCTTCGTGCCTAGGAGGTCACAGACTTGTTTGAGTAATTTACCGGAAAAATTTCTGCCCTGGTCGGTCAGCAGCCGCTCCGGAGCACCTTTGTCCAGGACGTATCCCTGAACAAAGGCCTCCACGATGGCTGCTGCCGACTGGTTGGCAAGGGGCCAGGCCATAGGCCAGCGTGTAAAATACTCGACACCAGTCAACAAATACCTATTGCCCCTGGGGGTGGCGGGAAATGGGCCCAAAATGTCCAGCGCGACAAGCTCATTTATTCTGGACACTTTGATCGATTGCAAGGGCGGGTTAGACTCCCGCGCCGGCGGTTTCCGTTGCGCACACCGAGGGCATGATCCCAATAGATCCCCAACATCCCTCGTCATGCCAGGCCAAAAAAAATCAAGTTGTAGCAGTGCAAGAGTCTTTTGGGTCCCCAGGTGTAATAGGCGCTCATGCGCGGCCCACACCACCTTGCCTCGCAACCCAGAAGGGACCACCAGCCGATGTCGCTGGGATTTCCCGTCCCAATGCATCAGCAGACCTTGCACCATTTCCCATGCATCCGAATCACCCTTCACACGCTCAGCACCCCCGACGCGACGACGCCACCCGAGGAGGGAGGTATCCTCCATCTGGAGGCGCCCCCATTCAGTGACGGGCAACCCCAACAGGGAATCTCTTCCCTGTTGTTCGATCGAATTAGTAATTAATGTTTCGTCGTCGTCGGTGGCTGCCAAGACCGGAACCGATGCGTCCCCTGAAGGCCTGCAACGTCCCGACCCCAGGAGGCATGCACATTCCGAGGTGGTTGGCATGCGCGACAGAGCGTCCGCATTCGTATGGCGAACGCCCTTACGGTAGGTGGTTTCAAAATCAAAGTCCTGGAGAACCTCCAACCATCGAGACAACTGTCCCGATGGTTGTTGAACTCGCAGGGCATACTGTAGTGCCGCATGATCTGTGCGGACGGTGAAATGCCGACCGTACAGATATGGGCGATACTGTTGGATGAAATAGACAATTGCCAACAGTTCCCTACGGGTGACACAATATCTTTGCTCCGCAGGAGACAACACCCGACTACCGTACGCGACCACCCGTTCCACGCCATCAACCACCTGGGAAAGCACACCCCCAATACCCGTGTTGCTCGCATCGGTGTCGAGCAAAAAGGGCTTAGAAAAATCGGGGTAAACCAAGGGAGGGGCTTTTACCAGGGCGTCCCGAAGGGAGCAGAAAGCAGCCTCCTCCTCTTGACCCCAGTGGAACCGAACCCCTTTAGATGTTAAAGCGTGCAGGGGTTTGGCAATTGTCGCAAAATCAGCGACGAACCGTCGGTAATACGACGCGAACCCAATGAAACTCCTGACCTCTCCCACCGAGGTGGGAGTCGGCCAGGAGCTGACACACTGCGTTTTGGCGGGATCGGTAGCAATACCTGAGCGTCCCACGATGTGCCCCAAATAACGCACCGAATCGCGCAACAAATGGCATTTTTGGGGTTTGAATTTCAAATTAGCAGCCCGCATCTTTAGGAAAACCGCCCGCAACCTCTGGAGATGTTCGTCAAAAGTTTTACCAAAGACGATAACGTCATCCAAATAAATGAGGCACGACTCCCATTGCAATCCAGCCAAAACCAATTCCATCAAACGCTGGAAAGTTGCCGGCGCTGAGTGTAAGCCCATCGGCAACCGGTTGAATTGGAAAAGGCCGTGCGGTGTACGGAAAGCAGTTTTAGGCTTTGAATCATCGTCCAGAGGAAGCTGCCAGAATCCCGAAAGTAAATCGAGTGTGGAAAAGAATCGCGCTCCCGCCAAGGCGTCCAGCGATTCATCCATCCGAGGGAGCGGGTATGCGTCGGCAACCGAAATTTTGTTAAGGCGCCGAAAATCAACGCAAAACCGCAACGATCCGTCCTGCTTTTTAACCAGGACGATCGGCGCTCCCCAAGGGCTGGTGGAAGGAGAAATGATGTCGGCGGCCAACATGTCATCAATAGCCGATTTGACATGGTCCTTTTCGGCGGGACTCAACCGAAACGTGTCAATATGGTGACGCAGCAGGTGAGTACAACCCAAATCGTATTTATTCCGACTAAAAACGTCGGAAAATTCCCGCAGTAGTGTTTTAAGTTGTTGACGCTCTGAATCTGACAGGTCCGTCGATCCCGCACAAAGCGCCTCGAGCCACCCTTCATCGCTGTCCGAATGCGGTCGCGGCGCAGGGACAACGCTGACGTGATTTGCGACGGTTTCCTCACATGGCACCGGCGTTGCGTGAGCAAGCACGGTTCCCTGTGGGACCACCACCGTCTGCGAGCCCACATTGAGGACCGCGATGAAGGGTTCACCGTCCCCTCTTACTATGGTCTGGGCCGGAAGTAAATGAGGTCCACTAACCCCGGCCCTAGACGGCCCCAGCAGAACCCCTTGGGCCGCAATACCCTTAGCGAAGGGTCGCCGAAGTTTCAATGGAATCAACATTTGTGCCCCCGGAGAGACGCGCACCGTTCTCTCTACGAATGCCGGCACTGTCGCGAACGCCGTCCGAGTCGTAACGGGTGATGGCAAAAACGCCATGCGTCTGCCCGACGGGAGCTCAATGCATCCCTGGTCGATTAATATCCTAATCGGCATTTTGGCCAGGAAGTCCGTCCCCAGCAGGCACGGAACCGCCAGCGAGGAGGAAACAAAAATCGGCCCAGACAATTTAATTTCCCCAACACAAATTTGGGCCCGAATTTGTCCGATGATGCCAAGTGAGCCCCCGTTAGCCGCATAGAATGGTACGTTAACAGGCATCAAAGGACGGCTCTGGACAGGGAGAATATTGTATATTAACTCCGAAATAATGGTCGCCGATGCTCCCGTATCGACCAGGATGCGCACTTCAACCCCGTCGATGTGCCCCACAACGGCCGACGACCCCGACGATGCGGCTACCACACGATCGGCCAGCACGGACCACTGGCCGGGTTCGATATGAGTACCCAGAGTGGTGCGTGATGGTGCGATGGTGCGCGATATCGGCCCCCCTCTCGTTGCGGTGTTTGAGTGCGTGACGGGCGTGTGCGTGGGCCAAACATGTGGGGTGCCGCGACTCGCCGGGTTATGATGGTGGAGCTTGTGATGAGGCCCGTCGTCCCGTTGAGGTGTCGTCCCGCGCTGACGAGGAGAGCGGCACCCCGAGGCGACGTGGCCCCGGACGCCGCAGTTAAAACACCGCGGGAGCGCCGTCGGAGGTGACGGATGGTCGGAACGGCCCGACCCGTCCCGGCCCGACCGTGCTCCCGTCGCCTGTTGCCGTCGGTGGTCGACGGCGTAGAGCTCCTCCGTCGGAAGGGTGGCTGCAGCCACCGCACGCCCCGCCGATGCCCTGCTGGCTTTCCGCCGGAGCGACAGGAGGTTTGCGTAGAGGAGCCGCGCCGCCTGGAGCGATGTCATTTCCGCGTCCTCCTGCGCGACGACAGCGATGTCAAGGTCGTCTGCCAGGAGGAGGATTTTCTCCGTGACCATAGCATCCACGCCGTCGTCGTCCATACGAGGAAAGGCCGACTTAGCCATCGCCAGGAGGCTCGTCCGGTATGCTAGGGGCGACTCCTTCTCACCCCGCTTGCGGTCGTAAAATTGCTGTCGGCATTCGGCTGATGGTCCATAGACCCCGCCCAGCAGCTGTAGCGCCATCGGTAACGTAGACCGCTTCTCTCTCGGCGCCGATGTGAGTGCGGCGAGCGCGTCGCCGTCGAGGAGCGCCGGCAGCGCACAGAGAGCCTCCTCATCGGACCATTTCGCCATCTCCTGATGGGCGAGGAAACGTCGGCGAAACCCGGCCCAGTCTCCCTCCGCGCCGATGAACTCCTTCAGCGGGGGCAGTCTCTGATGAAGCGCAGCGGTTGTTGTAGACTCCCGCAGGCAGATGTCACCACCACTCGGCTGTGCGTCGGTGCGAACGGCCGATGGGATCGCCTGTCGCGGTTGTGATGACGCACCCTCCGGCGGTGATGACGCTGCAGCTCCAGCGACGGCGATGTCGGAGCAGATGTTCAGGCTGGCCACGCCCTGAACAGCTGTAGCGTCGATGGCGGGAATTTCAAATTCGGACTGCTCCGAAATGGCGGGAAGGCGCCCTGGTCGTTGGCTCGCCTCGCCCCGTGTTGGATCACCGGCCCCCAATCGCGTGATGGTCTCCAGCGTGGCGGCAGCGGCATACAGCAGCTCCGCCAGCCTCCCGTGAGCCAGCCGTAACGCGTCTGACTGCGGCCCCTCTTCATTTCGATGCCCCGGTAAGGAGGCGTCAGGCCCCGGCTGCACCATGTCTTGTGGAGCCGTCTCGGGCTCGACGATCTCGGCAGTGTCTTCCTCCTGCGGTACTTTTGCCCGCGCTGTTTTCCGCGTGTCCATGTTCGAATTACTTCTGACACCAGTTGAAGTACCGGTGAAGACGCTTGACACCGAGGTTGAGGCACACGTATATTTATTTCACAATACGACAGTGGGCATATACACACTCGAGGGGGTATCGGCCCCCTCACCCGTATAACTCGGGATACACCCCTAGCTAACTCTGTCCTAGCCCCGAATCCTCCACTAATGGGCTAGGGGAGGCTAACTGGCCCGACACTGGTAAGTCGGGCCCGGTACCCGGAGTTCCAGACCAGCTCTTACAAGAGCACCGGCTCTGGCTTTCGGGACCACGCCGCTGGCTCAGTCCTGTCCGGCCCTGAAAAGGACATCGAACTAGGGGAGTCCAGGGCTCTATCTAAGACGTCTTCAGTCTTCTTCCCTTAGCTTAAACATAACTGACTCGAGCCCTTTGAACATCCCCTTTTATACCCAACCCCTCCCTGAGGGGTGGGGCCCCGGGGGATCATAACGTTCGAACCAGCCCCCCCCAGGGTGTCTGGCTCGGACGTCGTAGAGGGCACCTCCTCGTGTACTTACGTAGCCCCGCCCACTGTGTTTGTTTTCCATAGGCTGCCATGCATAACGGGCCCTCTCTTTAACACCCCTACAGACTCAACACTGCACCATAGACTCAACACTGCCCATAGACTCAACACTGCCCATAGACTCAACACTGCACCATAGACTCAGCACTGCCCATAGACTCAACACTGCACCATAGACTCAACACTGCACCATAGACTCAACACTGCCCATAGACTCAACACTGCACCATAGACTCAACACTGCCCATAGACTCAACACTGCCCCATAGACTCAACACTGCACCTGCAAATCATCTGCAAATCACGGACTGGACGTTAGAGGACACTCCTTACCTCACGTTTTCTCTCACAAGTGGTGAGATCACATCCCTAGCGGGTCGTCATCGTCGATAATTTATCAATAAAAATCCATCGCAGGCGTCTGCATCCCCCCAACGAATTTTAAAATATCACGACGTTTCGGAGGCAACACAAGCTTCCGTCTTCAGGTGGAACCGTCACAGCACGATTGCTGTATCAAGTAAATTATATTTTTATATTACTTTGATTAATTTAGATTTCTCACCTACGTGACTTTACCGAAAAAACCAGAGAGTACGACTCATTGCAGTCACCAAAGCTTTAAATCTAGAATGAGGCTGGGCGCTACCCATGGGCTGTTCGCTGGGGATCATCAACAGGGCTTCACTAATTCTAGATTTGAAACTTTCGTGACTGCAAGTATTCATATTCTTGGTTCTTTCGGTAAAGTCACGTAGAATGGAAATAATAAAATAATAAAAATAAAACATAATAAAATAATTCTCACGACGTTTCGGCCACAACGCAAGCAGCCGTCCTCAGACGCTGTCGCCTCGACAGACCTGGTTTTCACCTGAGGACGGCTGCTTGCGTTGTGGCCGAAACGTCGTGAGAATTGTTTTATTATGTTTTATTTGTATTATTTTATTACTTCCCTTCTACGTGACTTTACCGAATGAACCAAGAAGATGAATCCCTGCAGTCACGAAACCCACCACCATCACCACCATCACCACCATCATCACCATCACCACCATCACCACCTCCACCACAACCACCACCTCCACCACAACCACCACCACCTCAACCACCACCACCATCACCACCTCCACAACCACAACCATCACCACCACCATCACCACCTCCACCCCCCACCATCATCATCACCACCATCACCACCACCTCCACCACCATCACCACCACCACCACCACCCTCACCACCACCACGCTCACCACCTCCTCCACCTGCTTCTGTGAGGCTATATTGCATGCACAATAGTGACTTACCGCGCACACTGAAACTGTACCGCACGCACCGTGCACACTGTACGTGCTGCTGTGTGTACACAGTGCACACTGTACGTGCTGCTGTGTGTACAGTGCACACTGTACGTGCTGCTGTGTGTACACAGTGCACACTGTACGTGCTGCTGTGTGTACACAGTGCACACTGTACGTGCTGCTGTGTGCACAGTGCACACTGTACGTGGTGCTGTGTACACAGTGCACACTGTACGTGCTGCTGTGTGTACACAGTGCACACTGTACGTGCTGCTGTGTGTACAGTGCACACTGTACGTGCTGCTGTGTGTACACAGGCACACTGTACGTGGTGCTGTGTGCACACTGTACGTGGTGCTGTGTGCACAGTGCACACTGTACGTGCTGCTGTGTGCACAGTGCACACTGTACGTGGTGCTGTGTGCACAGTGCACACTGTACGTGGTGCTGTGTGCACACTGTACGTGGTGCTGTGTGCACAGTGCACACTGTACGTGCTGCTGTGTGCACAGTGCACACTGTACGTGGTGCTGTGTGCACACTGTACGTGGTGCTGTGTGCACAGTGCACACTGTACGTGGTGCTGTGTATGCACATTACGTACAGAGAGATACGGGGAGAGACACGGGGGGAGAGACACGGGGAGAGACACGGGGAGAAAGACAAGGTGGAGAGTGAGAGACACGGTGGAGAGAGACACGGTGGAGAGAGACACGGGGAGAGAGATGGGGCGAGATGAGGAGGGATGGGGAGAGAGAGACAGAGCGAGTACTGTTAAGGTAGTGAATGCACCACCACGACCACCACCACCTCGAACCACCATCATCATCACCACCACAACCACTATCACCACCACCATCACCTCCACTATTACAATCACCAACTCCACGACCATCACCACCACCATCACCACGACCATAACCACCTTTACAACCATCACCACCTCAACCACCACCATCACCACCACCATCACCACCATCACCACCACCATAACCACCATCATCACTACCACCACCATCACCACCACCATCACCACCACTACAACCATCACCACCTCCACAACCATCACCATCACCACCACCACCATCACCACCATCTCCACCACCATCACCACCACCATCACCACCTCCACAACCATCACCACCTCCACAACCATCACCACCACCATCATCACCACCATCACCACCTTTACAACCCTCACCACCTCAACCACCATCACCACCACCATCACCACCACGACCACCATCACCACCATCACCACCATAACCACCATCATCACCACCACCACCATCACCACCACCTCCACCACCACCATCACCACCACCACCACCATCACCACCACCACCACCACCACCTCCACCTCAACCACCATCACCAGCATCACCACCATCACCACCATCACCGCCACCACCATCACCACCACCACCATCACCACCACCATCACCGCCACCACCATCGCCGCCACCACCATCGCCACCACCATCACCGCCACCACCATCACCGCCACCACCATCACCATCATCACCACCATCAGCACCACCACCATCACCATCATCACCATCATCACCACCACCACCATCATCACCATCATCACCATCATCACCACCACCACCATCATCACCATCATCACCATCATCACCACCACCACCACCACCATCATCACCATCATCACCACCATCACCACCACCACCATCATCACCATCACCACCACCATCACCACCACCACCATCACCACCATCTCCACCACCATCACCACCACCATCACCACCTCCACAACCATCACCACCTCCACAACCATCACCAACACCATCATCACCACCATCACCACCTTTACAACCCTCACCACCTCAACCACCATCACCACCACCATCACCACCACCACCACCATCACCACCATCACCACCATAACCACCATCATCACCACCACCACCATCACCACCACCTCCACCACCACCATCACCACCACCTCCACCACCACCATCACCACCACCACCACAACCATCACCACCACCACCTCCACCTCAACCTCAACCACCATCACCAGCATCACCACCATCACCACCATCACCGCCACCACCATCACCACCACCATCACCGCCACCACCATCACCGCCACCACCATCACCACCACCATCATCACCACCATCAGCACCACCACCACCATCATCACCATCATCACCATCATCACCACCACCACCATCATCACCATCATCACCATCATCACCACCACCACCACCACCATCATCACCACCATCACCACCACCACCATCATCACCATCATCACCATCATCACCACCACCACCACCATCATCACCATCATCACCACCATCACCCATCACCATCATCACCATCATCACCACATCACCACCATCACCACCATCACCACCACATCATCACCATCATCACCATCACCATCCACCACACCACCATCATCACCATCATCACCACCATCACCACCATCACCACCACCACCATCATCACCATCATCACCACCATCACCACCATCACCACCATCATCATCACCATCATCACCATCATCACCACCATCACCACCATCATCATCACCACCACCTCCACCACCACCATCACCACCACCTCCACCACCACCATCACCACCACCACCACAACCATCACCACCACCACCTCCACCTCAACCTCAACCACCATCACCAGCATCACCACCATCACCACCATCACCGCCACCACCATCACCACCACCATCACCGCCACCACATCACCGCCACCACCATCACCACCACCATCATCACCACCATCAGCACCACCACCACCATCATCACCATCATCACCATCATCACCACCACCACCATCATCACCATCATCACCATCATCACCACCACCACCACCACCATCATCACCACCATCACCACCACCACCATCATCACCATCATCACCATCATCACCACCACCACCACCATCATCACCATCATCACCACCATCACCACCATCATCACCATCACACCACCATCACCACCATCATCACCACCATCACCCACCACCACCATCATCACCATCATCACCATCACCACCACCACCACCATCATCACCATCATCACCACCATCACCACCATCACCACCACCACCATCATCACCATCATCACCACCATCACCACCATCACCACCATCATCATCACCATCATCACCATCATCACCACCATCACCACCATCATCATCACCATCATCACCACCATCCCACCATCACCACCACCATCACCACCACCATCACCACCATCACCACCACCATCATCACCATCATCACCACCATCACCACCATCACCACCATCATCATCACCATCATCACCATCATCACCACCATCACCACCATCATCATCACCATCATCACCACCATCACCACCATCACCACCACCATCACCACCACCATCACCACCATCACCACCACCATCATCACCATCATCACCACCATCACCACCATCACCACCATCATCATCACCATCATCACCATCATCACCACCATCACCACCATCATCATCACCACCATCACCACCATCACCACCATCACCACACCACCACCATCACCACC
This sequence comes from Lethenteron reissneri, assembly GCF_015708825.2. Classification (NCBI taxonomy): domain Eukaryota; kingdom Metazoa; phylum Chordata; class Hyperoartia; order Petromyzontiformes; family Petromyzontidae; genus Lethenteron; species Lethenteron reissneri. The sequence continues at coordinate 268,672 of NW_026890996.1, forward strand.
ACCATCACCACCATCACCCACCACCATCACCACCACTCACCTTCTCTCTGTGTCTCTCTCGCTCCGCACCTCAATCCACTCCTCCACTCGCCCTCACACCAACAAACTCCCCCCACCCACAAGTGGCCACGTGACTGCCCCTCCCCCCATCACGTGACTGCCCCTCCCCCCCATCACGTGACTGCCCCTCCCCCCCATCACGTGGTGGGGGTCAAAAATCGTCCCTTCAATATTTTTCACTCCCCACCACCACCACCACCCACCACCACCACCACCCCCCACCACCACCACCACCACCCACCACCCCCACCACCCCCCCCCACCACCACCCCCCACCACCCCCACCACCCCCCCACCACCCCCACCACCACCCCCCACCACCACCACCACCCCCCACCACCACCACCCCCCCCCCCACCACCACCACCCCCACCACCCCCCACCACCACCCCCCACCACCCCCCACCACCACCACCCCCACCACCCCCACCACCCCCCACCACCACCACCCACCACCCCCACCACCCCCCACCACCCCCACCACCCCCCACCACCACCACCCCCCACCACCCCCACCACCACCCCCACTACCCCCACCCCCCACCACCACCCCCACCACCCGCCAACACCACCACCCCCACCACCCGCCAACACCACCACCCCCCACCACCCCCACCACCACCCCCCACCACCACCCACCACCCCCCACCACCCCCACCACCACCCCCCACCACCCCCACCACCACCACCACCCCCACCACCACCAGGAGGGGTGAGGGGCGGGGGCGGGGGGCGAGGGGGGCGGGGTTTGGGGATGAACTCAAGTGACCCGACAGATGTTGAGCGCAATTCTTTGTTTATTTCGGTAACGTCGCGTAGATAGGGAACACAATATTAATAATAAAATAGTAAAATATAAAAATGTAATAAAATACCAAAAAATAAATTAACAAATAAATAAATAATACCCCCGTTGACAGGAAGAGGGAAAAAAATCCCCTCCCCCACAATTTGGCGCCCTTTGCACGACGCGACTCGGTGAGCAGCTCAGTTCAAACGGCGTGAACACGCGGGACGCATCGTGGGTGATCACCATCAACATCAACAACATCATCATCAACAACATTAACTACATCATCAACAACATCATCAACAACATCATCACCACCAACAACAACATCATCAACAACATTAACTACATCATCAACAACAACATCATCATCAACAACATCAACAACATTAACTACATCATCAACAACATTAACTACATCAACAACAACAACATCATCATCAACAACATCAACAACACCATCATCATCAACAACATCATCAACACAATCACCATCATCACCTCCTCCTGCCCGGCCCCACCCTCCCCTCTTGTTGTCTCCCGCAGCTCGAGCCGGCGGCGGCTACGAGCAGCAGCAGCATCATCATCAGCAGCAGGAGCAGCAGCATCATCAGCAGCAGCAGCATCATCATCAGCAGCATCATCAGCAGCAGCATCATCAGAATCATCATCAGCAGCATCATCAACATCAGCATCATCAGCAGCAGCAGCATCATCATCATGGCCACGTGGACGCTGTGCTTGGGCAGCAGGACCAGCTTGATCTCCATGGCCGGCATCCGCTACGAGGGCACCCTGAGCGGGGTCAACACGGACGACTGCACCGTCGCCTTGGCCAAAGGTCACGCACGGGGGGGTGGGGGGGGGGGTCACGGGTCAAAGGGGGTGAGGGTTTAAACACTTCCCTGCTCCTGCGGAGGGAGCTGCTAGGAACACGTTGGCCAGGGTCAACGACGGTGACCAGGGCGTGGGGCGTGCTGTGTTCTGCAAACATGGCCGACTGTGAGGGCGGGCAGCACAAGGCGGCGTGAGTAGGTGAAACGTTGAGTTTTATAAGGGCACCACGGGGTGAGCAGCCCCTCCCCACTCAGCCCCTCCCAACCCAGCCCCTCCCACCCCCCACCCAGCCCCACCCTCCCCACCCAGCCCCTCCCAACCCAGCCCCTCCCACCCCCCACCCAGCCCCACCCTCCCCACCCAGCCCCTCCCCACCCAGCCCCACTGCAGGGATTCATCTTCTTGGTTCTTTCGGTAAAGTCACGTAGAAGGGAAATAATAAAATAATAAAAATAAAACATAATAAAATAATTCTCACGACGTTTCGGCCACAACGCAAGCAGCCGTCCTCAGGTGAAGAACAGGTCTGTCGGGAAGACAGCGTCTGAATGAAACACCGCCAGGCTTGGAGCGTCTATTTAAGCTTAGAGTCGCGGCATCTCTTCAGAAAGGTGAGAGACTCGATTATCCCGGAGTTTGTTGAAGGATCTTAAAGTTTTGTGTTCTTCACCTGAGGACGGCTGCTTGCGTTGTGGCCGAAACGTCGTGAGAATTATTTATGTTTATTTTTTTTATTATTTCCATTCTACGTGACTTTACCGAAAGAACCAAGAAGAATTGTGGTATTGTTACACTGGTCAACAAAAAAAATTCTGGCCTGGACTTTTGCAGCTGTTTTAGACTAATTTCAGGGTGCCGATTCCAAATGTGATCTCAGATTTTCTCTCTCACATCTCATTTTATGCTATCGGCATACCCCATTTTCATTGATTTTACCCGAATTAACTCTGTCACTTATGATTGCAAGTCGTTGCGAGTCAGTGACTGCTTTAGTGTTAAAACATGGTGCTGTATTTTTAGGATAGTGTGTTTACAATATCATTTTACGTAGATATCCACATTCACTTAATATTTTTCTTCTGCAAGTTTTTATTGAAAATGCAATATTTGACATCATCTCAAAAACCCGATGTGATAGACAAAAACCGACGCCAGGGTTGGGATGAAACGCACGACCTCCGATAGACACCAGGCGAGGTGATTCACTTCTCACCACGGTGTCGCCCACACACCCACCACCACCACGGCACCGTTAGCGGCGTTAGCGTCGTCTTTGTGCGTGCGCAGTGCGTGTGTGCGGCACGGAGGGTCGCCCCGCCGAGCGCGCCGTCGCCCCTCGCGAGGAGATCTACGACTACATCATCTTCCGTGCCAGCGAGATCAAGGACCTGGCAGGCGTTGGGGTGCCCGCTCTCCGCTCTGCACCCCCACCTGGCCGTCGTGCAGGTGAGAGGGGGGCAGCCGTTCTCTTCGCCGCCAAACTGGTTGGTTACTTTAGCGGGCAGGACCCCACCGAGATATTTAACTCTGATCATTGGTTGTTTACCCTGTAATCTGGCAACAAAACTGACACCTTTTTTTACAAGGAGTCGTGTTTGCATTGACCACAATACCTGCGGTCGGAATGCAAACGAAAAACACAACTCTGATAATGTATGCACTGTCCTTGAAATTGATTGGTCCACTACCCGAGACAGCTTTCCTTAGAGCCTAGTCTCACATGGAGTTGGTACAAGATGACTGACAAAAGGCGCACAACTCAAAGACAATGCACCATCAGAGTATGAGAGCTCGGAGGTAAGCATTTACACCATTGGAACCTCATTTGCCAGTAGAAAAATATGATAATTGTTTTTTTTACCCTTCTATCTGGCAACAAAACTGACACCTTTTTTACAAGGAGTCATGTTTGCATAGACCACAATACTTGCAGTTGGAATGCAAACAAAAAACATAACTCTGATAATGTACGCACTGTCCTTGAAGTTGATTGGTCCACACCCGAGACAGCTTTCCTTGAGGCCAGTCTCACATGGTGTTGGACCAGATGACGCCAAAAGGCTCACAACTCAAAACATGACTCCTTGTAAAAAAGGTGTCAGTTTTGTTGCCAGATAAAAGTGTAATAAAGGACTCGGACGCTTCTCTCTGACTTCGTGTCCTTTATTGGGTTCTTGTCTTTTCCCACACGGCACTCTCTTATAGACACTCTATTTGTAGCCCCCGGCTGCTATCGCTATTGTAGCCTCCTTCCTCTCCCTGCAGACTCTCTGCTTTCTCTATTGTAACCTCCTTCCTCTCCCTGCAGACTCGCTGCTGACTCCCTGTGCAGATCCCCGCTGCTTACTCTATATGCAGACCCTCTTGGCTGCTACTCCGTATGCAGACCCGCTGCTGACTCTGTATGCAGCCCCGCTGCTGACTGCAGCCTCCTCGCTGCTTCGGGTCGGTCACCGCTGGCCGACGGTGCCGATCCTCGCTCCCCGTGTCCGTGGCGATCTCGCCACCCTCCGCTTTCGCCCTTCGTGGCCTCTCTCGTTCCTGGTCTCCCATCACTCCCTTTCCTCTTCCGGTTCCCCTCCCTCTATAGCTTAACCCCTCTCCCCCACGTGACCTAACTCCTCCCCTCATGACGTCACTTCCGGAGGGCCGTTTACGCCCGCATTACAAAAGGATAAAAAACCAATTATCATATTTGTTGTTACTGGACACGCTACGATTGATCCCGTCGCTGCGTGACCACCCACCCTCGCCCCCGTCCAGTCCTCCTCGTCACGGGGCGCCCGCCCCCTGCGGGACACGCAGCACGGAGCCCGCGGCGGCCACGGGGGCGGCACGCGCGGAGCCCGCCGGCTCGTGCGGGACACGGCGGACGGGCGGCGGCCTGCACACGGAGGAGCCACAGGTACGGGCGGCGCGGTAAACGCTGGGGATGCAAAGGTGGCCGGGCGTTGTACCGCCCGCCCGCCCGCCCCCCTCTTGCAGCCAGCAGCCTTTGCAGGTGCTCGCTAACGGAGCTTATCCTGACGTCGTACGGAAATCCGATGTTTTTTTATTTAAATCCTTTATATTAAGTTCACTTGCTTGCGCGCTTAGGACCGTGCAAATCTTTCGGCCGTTTTTTAACCCACTTCCCGTGATGCAATCGAGCTGATATTTTGCACACAGACTCGTTGTGCGTGACAATTTATGTTCGTGAATTTTTTTTCCAAAATTTTACACTTTTTAGGACAAAAATATTATATTTAATTACCAATTTCTTAATGCTGCCACGCAATCATCTGACCCATAGGTGGCAGCCATCTCAAGCCAGAGGACGAGAGGACTCTAGCCGCCACGCATATAAAGGATTTATAGTGAAAAACTTAGTTTTTACGGGTTATACTTGTTTAAATCCTTTATATTAAGTTAGCTTGCTTGCTTGCGCGCTTACGACCATGCAAAATTTTCGGTCGTTTTTTAACCCACTTCCCATGATCCGATCGAGCTGACATTTTGCACACAGACTCGTTGTGCGTGACAATTAATGTTCGTAAAAAAATTTCATATTTAATTTAAAATACCAATGTGATAAAAATGAAACTCTTACTCAAGAAAAACAGAAATGAATAATAAAATAAAACCGATGCCACGCATATAAAGGATTTATAGTGAAAAACACATGCACACACACACACGCGCACACACGCACTCACACACACTCACACACACACACGCACACACTCACACGCTCACACGCACACACACACACTCACACACGCACTCACACACTCACGCACACACTCACTCACGCACACACGCACACTCACACACGCACACACTCACGCACACACGCACACTCACACACACTCACACACACACACTCACACACACTCACACACACACAATCACACACACACTCACACACACTCACACACACACTCACACACACTCACACACACTCACACACACACTCACACACACACACTCACACACTCACACGCAGCTGCACTATCTCCCACAGCCGCGAGGAAGAGCGCCACGGTGGAGCGGGGGGTGCAGACGTCCCCCCAGCGTCAGCAGCGACGGTGTCGGAGCACGAAGCGGATTGCCGCCCAGACTCCCCGTGGGGCCCCGGAGCCGTGCGTTGAGTTGGACGCGGAGTTTGACTTTGCGAGCGCCAACGCGAAGTTGGACCGCGAGGCGCTGGACAGGGAGTTCCGGGGCAGGGAGGCCAAGCGGAGAGAAGGTGGGGCACTCACTCACACGCTGCCGCCACTGATCAACAACTAAGTCACGTAGGTAAAAAATTAAAATTAATAAAAGTAAAATAAAAAAAAATAAAAAAATAAAAAATCACGACGTTTCGATTAATTTTAATTTTGCTGCTGTATCGTCAAAATAGAAATCTTGTCACTCAATTTTTAGAAACTTCCCAATGTGGTACCCACTGCAAACTTGGTAAAGCTGCGTCATACTGGGGTGGGGGAACTCACTCACACGCTGCCGCCACTCAACAACTCACTTCGTCCTCCGCTGCTGTATCGGCAAAATAGAAATCTTAGTAGTAGGTTTTTACCCTTTTAAACTGGTACAAAACTGACACCTTTATTCAAGGCATCATGTTTGCAATAACCACAACACAAGTAGTCAACAAAGCAAACAAAAAGAAGCAACTCTGATAATGATAATAATATGCACTGTCCTTATCATCATTATCAGAGTTGCTTCTTTTTGTTTGCTTTTTTGACTACTTGTGTTGTGGTTATTGCAAACATGATGCCTTGAATAAAGGTGTCAGTTTTGTACCAGTTTAAAAGGGTAAAAACCTACTACTATATTTTGCCAATGGTAAAAGAGATCTCATAGAATAGAAATCTTGTCACTCAATTTTGACACACTTCTCAATGTGGTACCGACTGCAAACTTGTCATCATCACGGTGGCTATGAGATGTTAACTACCTCGCCTGGTGTGCAGGAGGGCGTGGGTTCGATCCCAACCCTGACGATGCCTGCTGCTGTATATTTGGAGTTTGTGTGTTTCTCTCATCATCATCATCACGGTGGCTAGGAGATGTTGACTAACTAAATTACCTTAAAACCGTTGGAATACCTTATGCCAGTAAAAGTGTGTTGACCATCTTCTTGGATCTTTCGGTAAAGTCATCACGTAGAAGGGAAATAATAAAATAATAAAAATAAAACATTAAATAATTCTCACGACGTTTCGGCCACAACGCAAGCAGCCGTCCTCAGGCGAAGACCAGGTCTGTCGAGGAGACAGCGTCTGAATGTGTGTTGACCAGTGGAGTCTTGAGTTGGGTGGGGGGGGCGGATCTTTGTGTGTTTAATTGTCCAGGCCACCCCCTCACTTCTGCCGTTGCGTCTCCCCTTGAGCAGCGGACAAGCTGAGGGGTCCCCGCACGAGCTCCCCCGTCTTCCTGGACGGCTGCTTCTACGACAAAACCAGGAGCTTCTTTGACAACATTTCCAAAGACGGCGGGAGGTAACGGCCGCCTCTGCCACTCGCTCGTGGTGTGTGTGTGTTCTTGTTGGATCTCCTCGCCTTCAAGTGCAACGCCTGCTGGGGGAGGCGATGGGGGAGGCGGCAGTACAGCAAGCGGGCTCCGTCTCCGTCTGTGCGGAGATGGTGTTGCTGTTCCACCCCCACCCCCCACCTCGTGTATAGAAACTCACAAACGGAGTTGGCCTAACCATCCCATTATAGGATGACAGAGCTTGGGCAAATTGTTTGTGCCGTTCCTGGCACATCTGGAAAGTTTGGGCGTCGCAAAAATGTGTGACGTTAACTTGAATCGGCGCGCCAAAAAAAATTGCACGCCGCGTGAATTGCGTAGTTGCACTTGATTCGGAAAAAATCCCAGCCCCGAGAATAAGAGAAGGACGTGCAACTCTTTGACTGGGCACCAGACGAACATTTGTCTAGACGCAGGATGGCGTGGAGCCGTGCAGAGACCTCTCTGATGTCGGGTTTAGACCATTGGAACATCATTTGTCAGCAGTAGCAGAATATGATCATTGTTTTTTTACCCTTTTATCTGTCAACAAAACTGACACCTTTTTTACGAGGAGTCGTGTTTGCATTGACCACAATACCTGCGGTCATAATGCAAACAAAAAAGACAACTCTGATAATGTATGCACTGTCCTTGAAGTTGATTGGTCCACACCCGAGACAGCTTTCCTTAGAGCCTAGTTTCACATGGGTTGGACCAGATGACGCATTATGGCTGCAGGTATTGTGGTCTATGCAAAGGTGTCAGTTTTGTTTGCCAGATAAAAGGGTAAAAAACCAATTATAATATTTTTTGCTGGCAAATGAGGTTCCAATGGTAGCCATTTGCCACCCTGGTGCGGCCGGGTACGGGTAGGCCGTGAGTCACTGGTGAGTCACCGTTTGTCACTCATTTCGGGTAGGGTACGGGTAGGGAACGGGTAGGGTACGGGTAGGGTACGGGTAGGGTACGGGTAGGGTACGGGTAGGGTACGGGTAATGAACGGGTAGGGTACGGGTAGGGTACGGGTACCCGTTTGCGACCCTGGTGCGGCCGGGTACGGGTAAGGAATCAAAACCCATCTGCGACCTCTGACCAGCCGTGCTCACCCCCCCACCCCCCGCCCCTCCCCCCTCCTCCTCCTCCCGCCCCGCCAGGAACTGCCGCGTGACGTTGGCGGAGCAGCGGCGCCTGAACGTGGCGACGTTCGGGGCGGACCTCCCCTCCTCTGGCCGAGGTGCAGCCTAGACAGGTGACGACCACGGTGACGGTGACAGCAGCTCGGCTTATTGGAGAGTATATTTAGTATATTGATGATACTGATGTAGTTTATATTTTAGTTTTTTTACGTGGTGGCTTAGTTGCTGCAGCTCCCATACTATTAACATTCCTTCCCTTTCTAGATTTGAAGCTTTCGTGACTGCAAGGATTCGTATTCTTAGGTTTTTTCGGTAAAGTCACGTAGGTAAAAAAAAAAATGTATTAATAAAAGTTACATAAAATAAAAATCACGACGTTTCGGAGGCAACACAAGCTTCCGGAAGCTTTTTTTATTTAACTTTTATTAATTTAAATTTTTTTACCTACGTGACTTTATCGAAAAAAACCTAAGAATATGATTCCTTCCCTTTATTAATGCTACCCCTACTCCCTCCCTTTGATGCTGCTAATCCTGCATAATATGACTTTGAAACCCCCCGCCCACCTCCTACACATTCCACAAGTAGTGACTAATCCCATATCTGAATTTCCTATAAATATACTACATTCCTCTGTTGATATGTGAGTCCCTTTGTCAAGGCGCTCTTCCTCCTCTAACCCAGCTTAAATATACGCTGCCAAGCTTAGTGGTGTTCATTCAGACGCTGTCTTTCCGGCTGCAACACGATAACGGAAGTCTGTTGATGTTGCTTGTGAGGTTCTCCTCGTGAGAACACGCTGCTCCGTGGAGGATGAGAGAGAGACCATTTGACGGGGTATGCCGATAGCATAAAAATGAGATGCGACGGACGGAGCAAATCTGAGATCAGATTTGAAATCGGCACCCTGAATTTAGTCCAGAACAGCTGCAAAAGTCCAGGCCAGAACTACATGTTGTTGTTTTGTTTTGTTGACCAGTGTGATATAATTTGCGTATTATATCGTGAACAACTTCTAAATCAAAGAGCGCTCGCACAGCTGCGTGGGTCTCACCCGGTGAGATAAAGATGTGGAGGAGTTTGTTTCAAACGGCAGTCGCTTGTCAACGCTCTCGTGCCCCACGTTAGAGATTGGATGACACGGAGAAATGTCGGCCACAATCGGCAATTCTCCAAGTGACAATCCAGCCCTTTGCGGGGTTTGACCACGATCTGTCGTGTTGCTTCTTGACGTCGCCAATGCCGCTCACTGCTGCTGTTGTTGTTGTTGTTGCAGGTTGCAGAGAACCACAGCTCACACCCAGAGCGTACACATATCGGGGGTTTGTTTGATTTAAAAAAAAATGTTGTTGGGTCTGAAGAAACGTTACGTTAAGGACTGCATGTGGGTTTCGATTTAAAGATTCTTTCGTGACTGCAGGGATTCATCTTCTTGGTTCTTTCGGTAAAGTCACGTAGAAGGAAAATAATAAAATAATAAAAACATAATAAAATACAATTCTCACCACGTTTCGGCCACAACGCAAGCAGCCGTCCTCAGGTGAAGAACAGGTCTGTCGGAAAGACAGCGTCTGTCTTTCCGACAGACCTGTTCTTCACCACAACGCAAGCAGCCGTCCTCAGGTGAAGAACAGGTCTGTCGGAAAGACAGCGTCTGTCTTTCCGACAGACCTGTTCTTCACCACAACGCAAGCAGCCGTCCTCAGGTGAAGAACAGGTCTGTCGGAAAGACAGCGTCTGTCTTTCCGACAGACCTGTTCTTCACCACAACGCAAGCAGCCGTCCTCAGGTGAAGAACAGGTCTGTCGGAAAGACAGCGTCTGTCTTTCCGACAGACCTGTTCTTCACCACAACGCAAGCAGCCGTCCTCAGGTGAAGAACAGGTCTGTCAGAAAGACAGCGTCTGAATGAACACCACCAAGCTTGGCAGCAATATACACAGCAATATACGCTGCCAAACCTGGTGGTGTTTCATTCAGACGCTGTCTTTCCGACAGACCTGTTCTTCACCTGAGGACGGCTGCTTGCGTTGTGGCCGAAACGTCGTGAGAATTGTATTTTATTATGTTTTATTATTTCCCTTCTACGTGACTTTACCGGAAGAACCAAAAAGTCTGCATGTGGGTTTTGTTAATTGATACGCGATTCTTGCAATGTTTATGGTGTGTACACAAGGTACACACCGCGTTTGGTTGAACACTTTAGACGTTTATAATTTTAAAGAAAGTTTTTTACTTTAGTCTAATGGATGAAGGCAAAACATGTCTGTTAAGTCGGACTTTAAATTGTTTCCTGAAATGGGTGCTTTTGTGCGACCGGTCTTAATCTGAAATGAGCATGGACATGACAATTTAATTGAGTTGTGTTTGTATTTCACAAGGCAGCATTAAATGTTGCGGAATTTATATTGGCGCATTGGCCGTGGTGAAGTGTCTGGCGAAGATTAAAGTTGACCGGCTGTTGGCTTTAGAACATTGCTTCTTTGAATTTACTGCGTTGCTTTAGATTGCTAGTGTGTGTAGTGTGTGTACTGTGTGTGTAGTGTGTGTGTAGTGTGTGTGTACTGTGTGTGTACTGTGTGTGTACTCTGTGTGTGTACTCTGTGTGTACACTGTGTGTGTACTGTGTGTGTGTGTACTGTGTGTGTGTACTGTGTGTGTGTAGTGTGTGTGTAGTGTGTGTGTACTGTGTGTGTGTACTCTGTGTGTGTGTAGTGTGTGTGTAGTGTGTGTGTAGTGTGTGTGTACTGTGTGTGTGTACTCTGTGTGTGTGTACTGTGTGTGTGTACTGTGTGTGTGTACTGTGTTAATTTGTGTCTGACCAGCTAGTTGTGCCTCTGGCTTGTTCCATCTGGCCCGGCCCTCTAGCTGCTACCGTAGGCGCACACCAGCTCAACATCCCTGGTGAGTCGCTACAGTCAGCAGCTGCCAACGCCGAACCCCGGGCGGCGGATAACTAACCCGGCAAACTCGGCTAGTCTGAGCCTGGGCGTGTGGAACCCCTGGTGGAGGAAATTCCACCAAAACGGGTCTTTGGACCTTCCACAGTTCCACTGCAACCAGGACCATCTCCAGTCGTCTTGACTACGTCTCGCCACTGGGTACAGATGCGGCTGGTCGAGAGAGTGAGGTTGACGCTGCGCAAATCACCCTCACTTCAATCCAAGTTCTCTGCGCAAGTCATAGCACTTTATTTACCATCGTCATTATAGTGTATAGTTATAGTAGTGTAGTGTATAGTAGTGTAGTGTATAGTGTAGTGTATAGTAGTGTATAGTGTATAGTAGTGTATAGTAGTGTAGTGTATAGTAGTGTATAGTAGTGTATAGTGTAGTGTATAGTAGTGTATAGTAGTGTAGTGTATAGTGTAGTGTATAGTAGTGTAGTGTATAGTAGTGTAGTGTATAGTGGTGTAGTGTATAGTAGTGTAGTGTATAGTAGTGTAGTGTATAGTAGTGTAGTGTATAGTAGTGTAGTGTATAGTGTAGTGTATAATAGTGTAGTGTATAGTAGTGTAGAGTATAGTAGTGTAGTGTATAGTAGTGTATAGTGTAGTGTATAGTAGTGTAGTGTATAGTAGTGTAGTGTATAGTAGTGTATTGTAGTGTAGTGTATAGTAGTGTAGTGTATAGTGGTGTAGTGTATAGTAGTGTAGTGTATAGTGGTGTAGTGTATAGTATAGTGTATAGTAGTGGTGTATAGTAGTGTAGTGTACAGTGTATAGTAGTGTAGTGTATAGTAGTGTAGTGTATAGTAGTGTAGTGTATAGTAGTGTAGTGTATAGTAGTGTAGTGTATAGTAGTGTAGTGTATAGTAGTGTAGATTTGTTTCTTGAAATAATTCCCGACGCCCCCCGAGCTCACAGCCTCTCACGGCCGCGTGCGTGCCTCCCAGTGTGCACCACCAAACGTATTCGGTTAGACCCCCTCCCTAGCTAGACTCACTCCCCGTGAGTCACCGAGTGCCGCTGAAGGTGGCGACGCAAAGCAAACCCCTTGCCGCACACTGCGCACACGTACGGCCTCTCCCCCGTGTGCTTCCTTGCGTGCACGTGCAAGCTGTCCACCTGCGTGAACCCCTGCCCGCACTCGTCGCACACGTACGTTCTCTCGCCCGCGTGCGTCCTGGCGTGCCTCTTCATGTCGGAGCAGCCGGGAAAACTCTTCCCGCAATCCTAGCACACGTACGGCCTCTCGCCCGTGTGTGACCTCACTCGCAGGTTCAAGTTGCAGGCCTGCGCGGAGCCCTTCCCGTACTCCTCGCAAACGTACGGCCTCTCGTTTATGTGCGACCTCACTCGCAGGTTCAAGTTGAAGTCGTGCGCGAAGCCCTTGCCGCACTCGGCGTACACGTACTGCTTCTCGCCCGTGTGCGTCTCGAAGTGGGGAAAGCCGCACTGCCCGCACGCGTGCCGCCTGTCACCGGCGGTGCTTGCTGTCTTCTTGTCTCCTGCAAAGGTACGGACGGGCGGGGAGGACGGTGTGGTGGGAGCATTGTACAACAGGCGTCAGGGTCGGGATCGAACCCAGGACCTCCTGTATACCAGGCGAGGTAGTCAACGTCTCATAGCCACCGTGATGATGATGATGAGAGAGAGATCGAACCCACGACCTCCTGTATACCAGGCGAGGTAGTCAACGTCTGCTATCCACCGTGGTGCCACCGTGCTCACCAGCATCGATGTCTTGCAGGCTCTCCGTAGAGTCTGGCCGCTTCCCAAGTGCTGCATTATCGTCCATTTCTTGCTTGACGAATCTGGCGGGGGGAATGCAAAGAAAAACAACGACAATGAACGTAGACAACCAAATAGATAAATAATAAATATATAAATGTTGCACCGTCGTTAAACCCGCCACCACCCGACACAGCCATTTAGTTAGGTTTAGTACAACAGGAACAGACCGTGCCAATTCATTACGCAGTACGGCACTACTGTGGAGTGTATAGTGTAGTGTATAGTTTATCCACCGGCTGTAGTAGTAGCTATCCAAACTCTATAATAGTACTAACTTCACAGCGTGTAGTGGTGAGGCTTAGTCCCGTGCAGAGCCCCTAGCCAGGCTGTGGCTGGGCAACTACCCCCCCCACCACCATCCCCCCACCCGCTCTACAATAATTTCATCCAAGGACTATAATAGTAGTATCTACCGACCAGAGGTCACAAACGGGTTTTGATTCCTTACCCGTACCCGGTCGCACCAAGGTCGCAAACGGGTACCCGTACCCGTACCCGGCCGGGTACGGGTAGGGTACGGGTATCGGGTACCTGATTGCGACCTCTGGGATGAAGCCATGTTGCAGGCGCCAGTGGGTTGATTCTAGGAACTTGAATTGTGAGAAGAGACAAGACGTTGGGAAATGAGTGACAAACAGTTACTCACCAATGACTCACGGTCTACCCGTACCCGGCCGCACCAGGGTCGCAAACGGGTACCCGTACCCGTACGGGTAGCCGGGTATCGGGTAGGGTACGGGTATCGGGTACCCGGTTGCAACCTCTGCTACCGACCCTATAGTAGTAAGTGCTGCACACATTGGGGAGAAGAGGACATCACACTGAAGAATTCACCTCAGCGGAGGCGACTTTCTCGCGCATGCGCAGATGCGTGGCCTGGCACCACCCTGTGCTAATGAAAGGGAATACATTGTTAATTTAACCACTTTAAACTTGACAGATGTGAAATACGAATAGCGCTTTTCCGTCGCGGGGCATACGGTGTGGTATCTGTGTACTTTTTCGATGCGTAAAACCCCACAGTTTGTAAGTGAAACACGTCACAAGGTACCCGCGCAAACAGGCAGACAGACACACAGACGAAAGATGACTTTCATAGGTAAGGTATCGTGTAGTGTGTAGTAGTGTATAGTGTAGTGTATAGTAGTGTATAGTGTAGTGTATAGTAGTGTATAGTGTAGTAGTGTATAGTGTAGTGTATAGTGTAGTGTGTAGTGTAGTGTATAGTGTAGTAGTGTATAGTGTAGTGTGTAGTAGTGTATAGTGTAGTGTATAGTGTAGTAGTGTGTAGTGTATAGTGTAGTAGTGTATAGTGTAGTGTATAGTGTAGTGTGTAGTAGTGTATAGTGTAGTGTATATTAGTGTATAGTGTAGTGTATAGTGTAGTGTATAGTGTAGTGTATAGTGTAGTGTATAGTGTAGTGTATAGTGTAGTAGTGTATAGTGTAGTGTATAGTGTAGTGTATAGTGTAGTAGTGTATAGTGTAGTAGTGTATAGTGTAGTAGTGTAGTAGTGTATAGTGTAGTAGTGTATAGTGTAGTGTATAGTGTAGTGTATAGTGTAGTAGTGTATAGTGTAGTAGTGTATAGTGTAGTGTATAGTGTAGTGTATAGTGTAGTAGTGTATAGTGTAGTAGTGTATAGTGTAGTGTATAGTGTAGTGTATAGTGTAGTAGTGTATAGTGTAGTAGTGTATAGTGTAGTAGTGTATAGTGTAGTGCAAGGCTGTAGCCGTGGAGACAACATTGGGGGGGGGGCAGATTTTCCAGGTGTCTGGGGTCCCCTCCCCAGAAAAAATATCTAAATTTGAAAACTAATTTCCTGCCATTTCCTGCCTAAAACATTTACAAATTCACCAACACATGGGATGGACTTTTTATAATTATATTTTTTTACAATAAAGTCTAATAGTGTATTGTATTACATTGCTCTGTTTTAACTTTTTTTTTAACCATTTCTGGCTTTATTGTATGTAATGTTTGAGATTACGGATTAATAAAGTACAACCACAATCATATCAACAGAAATCTATGCGTTGATTTACATGAAGGCAAGTCCAGATATTGTGACCAAGGTTTAGCAAATTGTTGTTTTTATTTACAAAGCATTAAAATTACTTAATTTTTAAAAAATAAATATATAATATAATAACGTCCTTGACGTATAAACTCCTCACGTGATCTTACTAGCTCTACTACCCGGCCGCCTTTGTCTCCCCAGTGGCGATGTTCACACACCACACCAGCTGAGGCGACCTAGGGGAGGCCCGGGACCGGTTCAAACAATCAGTGCAGCTGGTGCCAGGCTACGTGCACCTAGAGCCACCATCGCCTCTGATTGGACGGCGCCTTCCAGCAGCGAGCGCTTCTATTGGCTTAGCCACTCAGACCGCGTTGTCATCGATTCGATTCTTGAACAAAACGCAACTCGATTCAACCGCTGTAAAAGAAAGGGGCGTTGGGAATCGATGATCGATTCTATAATCGTTTGTTATTGCAGTCCCAGATTGGAGAGAATCGATTTGGTTATAAGCCGCACATCGATCCTGGAGTCGGGAAGGATTCGAAATTCCGCCATCGCGTTTGAGGTGAACTTTTCATTAAAATATTCTTTTGATATTTCCGTATTTAATGTACTTCAACAATAAAACTGCAGAGATTCATATTCTTAAAGCCACGTAGAAAGGAAATAATTAAAATAAAGCAATAAAATAATTTTATTATAATAGTAAAATTATTGTATTATGTTAAATTTGTATTTTATCATTTCCCTTCTACGTGACTTTACCGAAAAAATCAACAATATGGGAGTTTTATTTTCTTGGTTCTGTCGGTAAAGTCACGTAGAAGGGAAATAATACAAATTAAACAATACAATTGCTTTATTATTATAATAAAATATTTAGAATACAATTATTGTATATTGTTTAATTTTCATTAGTTTATTACTTCCTTTCTACGCGACTTTACCGAGAGAACCAATAAATCGGGAGTTTTATTGTTGAGTTTGGTAATTTGTGCTTTAACATATTTCCTCAAAATCGCCTCCCGCCTTGGAGACAAACAGGTTTGGGTGTCTCCCCTCCCACGTGACGCGGAGTTTGTTTCCCGCCAAATCTTTTCGGCTCCTCCCCCTCGCCCGCCCCCATTTGAGGGGGGGGGGTGAAGGCGGTTGCCATGGATTTTTGATGCGGTTGCCATGGATTTTTGATGATAAATGATTTGCATGTGCAGTGTTAAGTCTATGGTGCAGTGTTGAGTCTATGGGCAGTGTTGAGTCTATGGTGCAGTGTTGAGTCTATGGGCAGTGTTGAGTCTATGGTGCAGTGTTGAGTCTATGGGCAGTGTTGAGTCTATGGGCAGTGTTGAGTCTATGGTGCAGTGTTGAGTCTATGGTGCAGTGTTGAGTCTATGGTGCAGTGTTGAGTCTATGGTGCAGTGTTGAGTCAATGGTGCAGTGCTGAGTCTATGGGCAGTGTTGAGTCTATGGGCAGTGTTGAGTCTATGGGCAGTGTTGAGTCTATGGTGCAGTGTTGAGTCTATGGTGCAGTGTTGAGTCTATGGTGCAGTGTTGAGTCAATGGTGCAGTATTGAGTCTATGGTGCAGTGCTGAGTCTATGGTGCAGTGTTGAGTCTATGGGCAGTGTTGAGTCTATGGTGCAGTGTTGAGTCTATGGTGCAGTGTTGAGTCTATGGGCAGTGTGAGTCTATGGTGCAGTGTTGAGTCTATGGTGCAGTATTGAGTCTATGGTGCAGTGCTGAGTCTATGGTGCAGTGCTGAGTCTATGGTGCAGTGTTGAGTCTATGGTGCAGTGTTGAGTCTATGGTGCAGTATTGAGTCTATGGTGCAGTGCTGAGTCTATGGTGCAGTGTTGAGTCTATGGGCAGTGTTGAGTCTATGGTGCAGTGTTGAGTCTATGGTGCAGTGTTGAGTCTATGGGCAGTGTTGAGTCTATGGTGCAGTGTTGAGTCTATGGGCAGTGTTGAGTCTATGGTGCAGTGTTGAGTCTATGGTGCAGTGTTGAGTCTATGGGCAGTGTTGAGTCTATGGTGCAGTGTTGAGTCTATGGTGCAGTGTTGAGTCTATGGTGCAGTGTTGAGTCTATGGTGCAGTGTTGAGTCTATGGGCAGTGTTGAGTCTATGGTGCAGTGTTGAGTCTATGGTGCAGTGTTGAGTCTATGGTGCAGTGTTGAGTCTATGGTGCAGTGTTGAGTCTATGGTGCAGTGTTGAGTCTATGGTGGAGTGTTGAGTCTATGGTGCAGTGCTGAGTCTATGGTGCAGTGTTGAGTCTATGGTGCAGTGTTGAGTCTATGGTGCAGTGCTGAGTCTATGGTGCAGTGTTGAGTCTATGGTGCAGTGTTGAGTCTTATGAAGCAATAATCTTTAAAATCAGAAAGTCCGGGTGGACTTAGCCATTGCAAAGCGTTCACAACACTCTCCCCTCACAGTTGCGCATTTCTCGCTCAGCGATGTCGCACGCCTCAGACCCTCCCAGGATGTTCCAAATTCTCCGCTACGCGGTGCCGCCGCCTCCGGCTCAGGAGACGCGCCTCGAAGCCTCTGGGCCGCTGCCCGAGACCTCCGCCTGCCCTGTGGTGGCCACCGGCGGTGACGGATACGGTGACAGTGACGGTGACGGCGGCAGCGGTGACGGCCCCGGTAACGTCCCGACGCTTGTACGCAAGGTGAGTGTTTCTCGACTCGTGTTCAACTGGAATATCTTCTTGGTTCTTTCGGTAAAGTCACGTAGAAGGGAAATAATAAAATTAAAATTAAACAATTCTCACGACGTTTCGGCCACAACGCAAGCAGCCGTCCTCAGGTTAAAACCACCTGAGGGCGGCTGCTTGCGTTGTGGCCGAAACGTCGTGAGAATTGTATTTTATAATGTTTTATTTTTATTATTTTATTACTTCCCTTCTACGTGACTTTACCGAAAGAACCAAGAAGATGAATCCCTGCAGTCACGAAAGCTTTAAATCGAAACGTAAAAATGTTTTAGTTGTATTATTTTATTATTTCCCTTCTACGTGACTTTACCGAAAGAACCAAGAAGATGAATCCCTGCTGCAGTCACGAAAGCTTTAAATCAAAATTCAACTGGAATGATTTCTCGTTGCTTACCGTACAAAGGGGCCCGTGCGAGGTGCGACGGACGTAGCCGCGTCTCTTCAGAAGCGACTCTCTTCCCGTCACCGGAGTGGGCTCTCGCCGCCGTGTGGACATTCACGTTGGCCAAGTGACTCTTGTTCAACACGTGTCACCTTCATTTCACATGTGGAGGGATCATCAGGCGGGGCCCGGAGAAAAATCCACACGGCCATCGGGGGAGAGAGAGAATGATGTGCAAAGTTCAAATATAGAGCAGCAGGTGTCAGGGTCTGGATAGAACCCACGACCTCCTGCGTACCAGGCGAGGTAGTTAACATCTCCTAGCCACCGTGATGATGATGAGAGAGAGAGACGCAAACTCCAAATATACAGCAGCAGGCGTCAAGGTCAGGATCAAACCCACGACCTCCTGTATACCAGGCGAGGTAGTTAACATCTCCTAGCCACCGTGATGATGATGATGAGAGAGAGACACGCAAAC
This sequence comes from Lethenteron reissneri, assembly GCF_015708825.2. Classification (NCBI taxonomy): domain Eukaryota; kingdom Metazoa; phylum Chordata; class Hyperoartia; order Petromyzontiformes; family Petromyzontidae; genus Lethenteron; species Lethenteron reissneri. Next base: position 287,322 of record NW_026890996.1, read on the forward strand.
TCCAAATATACAGCAGCAGCAGGCGTCGTCAGGGTCGGGATCGAACCCACGACCTCCTGTACACCAGGCGAGGTAGTCAACATCTCATAGACACCGTGATGATGATGATGAGAGAGAGACACGCAAACTCCAAATATACAGCAGCAGGTGTCAGGGTCTGGATCGAACCCACGACCTCCTGCGTACCAGGCGAGGTAGTTAACATCTCCTAGCCACCGTGATGATGATGAGAGAGAGACACGCAAACTCCAAATATACAGCAGCAGCAGGCGTCAGGGTCAGGTTAGAACCCACGACCTCCTGCGTACCAGGCGAGGTAGTTAACATCTCCTAGCCACCGTGATGATGATGAGAGAGAGAGAGACACGCAAACTCCAAATATACAGCAGCAGGCGTCAGGGTCAGGTTAGAACCCACGACCTCCTGCGTACCAGGCGAGGTAGTTAACATCTCCTAGCCACCGTGATGATGATGAGAGAGACACGCAAACTCCAAATATACAGCAGGTGTCAGGGTCTGGATCGAACCCACGATCTCCTGCGTACCAGGTGAGGTAGTTAACATCTCCTAGCCACCGTGATGATGATGAGAGAGAGAGACGCAAACTCCAAATATACAGCAGCAGGCGTCAAGGTCAGGATCGAACCCACGACCT
>NW_026890996.1:292976-295476 GCF_015708825.2 Lethenteron reissneri
AAGCGGATTGTGACCTCGCCTCTCGGTGACTCCAGCTCCGTCGTTGAACCCAAAGTGTTCACGATGTTCGCCTGCGATGAGACGCCATAAATGACGTCACGAGATTTTGGAATATTTTTGACCCCCCCCCCCCCCCTTTGTCACACGGCGTCACAAAATCTCCGCCCCCCCCCCTCAAATATGACGTCACAAAGCTCTGCCCCCCCCTAAAAAAATAAAACATGCTTCAAATCGCTGTAAACTGTTGTCATTGTAGTGCGTATTCAGTGTGGCGCTGCACTCTGATGTTGTAGGAGAAAACATTTATTACAAAGTCTGTTTAGTTAAGTAGAACGTGTCGTCCGTATTTATTTGAAGTCGCGCATTTTGATGTGACGTCACATTTCTCACCCCCCCCCCCTCGTCACACATCGTCACACATGTCTGACCCCCCCCCCTCGTCACACATGTCTGACCCCCCCCCTCGTCACACATGTCTGCCCCCCCCCCTCGTCACACATGTCTGACCCCCCCCCTCGTCACACATCGTCACACGAAATGAGTGACAAACGGTGACTCACCAGTGACTCACGGCCTACCCGTACCCGGCCGCACCAGGGTCGCAAACGGCTACCCGGTCGGGTACGGGTAGCTGGGTATCGAGTAGGGTACGGGTATCGGGTAGGGTACGGGTATCGGGTAGGGTACGGGTATCAGGTAGGGTACGGGTATCAGGTAGGGTACGGGTATCGGGTAGGGTACGGGTATCAGGTAGGGTACGGGTATCAGGTAGGGTACGGGTATCGGGTAGGGTACGGGTATCAGGTAGGGTACGGGTATCAGGTAGGGTACGGGTATCAGGTAGGGTACGGGTATCGGGTAGGGTACGGGTATCAGGTAGGGTACGGGTATCAGGTAGGGTACGGGTATCAGGTAGGGTACGGGTATCAGGTAGGGTACGGGTACGGGTAGGGTACGGGTATCGGGTAGGTACGGGTATCAGGTAGGGTACGGGTATCAGGTAGGGTACGGGTATCGGGTAGGGTACGGGTATCGGGTAGGGTACGGGTATCGGGTAGGGTACGGGTATCAGGTAGGGTACGGGTATCGGGTAGGGTACGGGTATCAGGTAGGGTACGGGTATCGGGTAGGGTACGGGTATCAGGTAGGGTACGGGTATCGGGTAGGGTACGGGTATCGGGTAGGGTACGGGTATCAGGTAGGGTACGGGTATCAGGTAGGGTACGGGTATCGGGTAGGGTACGGGTATCAGGTAGGGTACGGGTATCGGGTAGGGTACGGGTATCAGGTAGGGTACGGGTATCGGGTAGGGTACGGGTATCAGGTAGGGTACGGGTATCGGGTAGAGTACGGGTATCAGGTAGGGTACGGGTATCAGGTAGGGTACGGGTATCGGGTAGGGTACGGGTATCAGGTAGGGTACGGGTATCGGGTAGGGTACGGGTATCGGGTAGGGTACGGGTATCAGGTAGGGTACGGGTATCGGGTAGGGTACGGGTATCGGGTAGGGTACGGGTATCAGATAGGGTATCGGGTAGGGTACGGGTATCAGGTAGGGTACGGGTATCGGGTAGAGTACGGGTATCGGGTACCCGGTTGCGACCTCTGCGTAGCGTGGGGTAGATGGGCGTTCAACAGCCCCAAGTGCAGCTCGTGTTGAGTTGAGTTGGTGAACAGCGTTGCTCCCACTGCGTCTGTGACCCAGTTGGACTCACTACGGGTGTCACGTGAAACAACGTGATCTAAACAAAAGCAACAAAACTGCAGGAACATTGTTCCTGCAGCACGGCGGCGAGAGAACGGCGCAGATGTTTTAAGAGACTCAACGTGTCACATTTATTGCAGATAGCTTCACATCAATCACTCAGTCTCAGTCAACACTCACCGTTATTGATCAATTTCAATGTTTTCCTGCGTGGCTTAGACATTATAATAAAATAAAATAATTATTTTTCAACAATTCTCTTATTTCTATTATCTATATTATTTATGTAATACTTGTTTTTTCCCGAAAGAGTTTCAAATAATCCTTTTCTCAGACCATGAGAATGACTTGTGTTGAGGTGACTGCGAGTATGCAGCTATATTCTCACACAGCTCAGCGCCATGATACAACTACTACTACTCAGATTTGTGTTCCATGATAAGTGAAGATTACGTTTAAAAATCACGACTCACTTGCCCGCACTTTAGTCGGTGACGCCAAACACACAACATTATTTATGAACCATCAAAACTACTGTCTGATGTTGTGACTTAAAAAAAGTGTTTTACAAATATTCAGACAATTTAAAACAACACAATCCCCTGTTTTGTTCCTGTGTGAGCACTTTTCTGCGTCAAATAAACGCGCCCAGTAACACGTACCGCACCACAATTGTTCTGTGGAATTTCTTTAAAGTAATGAACATTTCAGTTGGTGGTTCGCACGTTTTAACGCCGCTGAATTTTCATCCGATTCAAGCCCCGAGCCGTTTCAATGTTTGCTTCTCTCTTTGCC
>NW_026890996.1:300476-302976 GCF_015708825.2 Lethenteron reissneri
TTGGTGGTGTTGGTGTGTAACCCTCACCCAGCCTCCGTGTTCCACGAGCCAGCTCCTGCGTTCGGCCAGCAGCACAGCGGCCACCAGGTCCGTCAGGGGCCGCGTCTTCTCCGAGTCTCCCAGCCGCCCGCAGGCCCCGAGACTCTTGACGAGCAGCGCGCAGTACACCACCGCGGACAGGACGCCGTCCCAGCTCAGGGGCGCTCCGTTGAAAACCTTCCAGGCCATGGTCATGACCAGCCGGCGCGGCTCCACTCGCTTCGCCAGCCGCTCCGCGCCGCTCACAAAGTCCGGGATGGAGGCTTCGAACTCCGCCAGCAACACGTCCCCTCGGGTGTCGAACGCCTCCTGCAGCCGCTCCGCACGCAGCCGCAGCAGCCGCTGGGAGGTCTGCAGCTGCGCCCCGGCCTCCCGCACCTGCCGCTGGAGTTGACGCACTTGCCGCCGCAGCTCCTGAAGGTCCTCGAACTGCTGCGACTGCTCCAGATGCTCCTGTTGCATTAGCTGCAGCTGCTCGAACCGATGCGTCAGCTGCTGCTCCTGCTGCTCCTGCACTTCCTGTAGCAGCTGCAGCACCTGCTGCAGCTGCTCCTGCTGCTGCTGCTCCTGCTGCTGCACAAGCTCCTGCTGCTGCAGCTGCTGCACAAGCTTCTGTTGCTGCTGCAGCTGTTGCACAAGCTCCTGTTGCCGCTGCACCTTCTGGAGCTGCTCCTGCACCTGCTGCGCCAGCTCCTGTTGCCGCTGCACCTGCTGGAGCTGCTCCTGCACCTGCTGCATGTGCTGGAGCTGCTGCTGCCAGAGCGTCTCCGCCCGCTGCCGCTGCTGCTGCTGCGCCAGCTCGAGATGTCGCTGCAACTCCGGGAGCTGCTCCTGCACCTCCTGAAGCTGCCGCTGCTGCTGCTGCTGCAGTCGCTGATGCACAGGCTGCTGCTCCTGCTGCTGCTGCTCCTGCTTGTGGAGCTGCCGCCGCTGCTCCGGCTGTTGCGTCAGGTGAGCTACGTAGCCGGTGATTAGATCGACGGTCATGACGGTCAGCAGCTCCATCGCTTCATCATCTTCCTCCTCCTCCTCCTCGCCGCCACCGACCCTCGCCTGAATCTCCCCCGCAGAATGCGACGCGGCTTGGGCAGAGGCCGCAGGCTGCATGGCGGTGTAGGCCTCAGTGGCGGGTGTTGACTTCGTTGTTGCTGATTCCGCTGCCGCTGCTGCTGTGGGAGGGTCGTTGATGTCGCGAGGCAATTGAGGTGGAGGAGGTGGTGGAGGTGGAGGAGGTGGTGGAGGTGGAGGAGGTGGTGGAGGAGGTGGTGGTGGCAACTTCGCGACTCGCTGGGAGCTGATGGCGTCTCCCTCCATTGCGATTTGGTTCTCGGTGATGGCGTCGGATCGATCCGTGGATCGAGAGCAATCGATTCCTCCATGCGATAACGTTAGAATCGACTTCGATTGCAAGCCGTCGGTCAATTCTGACCTCGATTCACGATCCGCACGGGGGGGGGGTCACAGAGACCCATAGACTAATCTTAATTTTGGAGCTTTCGTGACTGCAGGAATTATTCTTTGGTTCTTTCGGTCAAGTCACGTCTAAAGATAAAATAATGTTATTTAATTTATAAAATAATGATTTATTAATTTTATTATTTTATCTTTCGGTTAAGTCACGTCTAAAGATAAAATAATAAATGTTTAAATTAATAAAATAATACAATATTTATTTTATTACTTAATCTTTCGGTTAAGTCACGCCTAAAGGTAAAATAATAAATAATTGTTAAAAAATTTATTTCATTATTTTATCTTTCGGTTAAGTCACGTCTGAAGATAAATTAATAAATTATTTAATTTATTAAATACTAAATTATTTTATTGCTTATTTTATCTTTAGACGTGACTTAACCGAAAGAACCCATAGACTACTGTAGAGAAAAATAATAATAAATATATTAAATTATTATTAATAAATAACATTATTAATCACGACGTACAGTTACTTTGCTGCCTTTTTACACCTGACGAAGGCAGCTTGTGTTGCCTTCGAAACGTCGTGATTTATTATTTTATTTATATTATTTATATTATTTTTTATTTTCATTTTTTATTTTACGGCCAAAAACAGTTGACGATTATCTGAACCGGTCGTGGGCCTCCCCAAGGTCAACTCGGCCTAAAAGTAGTCCCTGGTGTGGGGCAGCGATCATCATCACTCCGCAGTGAGAGAGAGACACAAGAGACAACCAGCTGTGCCAAAGGTTTATTAATAAACGACTTGAGTTCTTAGCGTGTCGGAGACACTTATTACACCTGTATGGGTCAGTGTGGTGAGTCTGTGGGTCTCTGTGTGGTGAGTCTGTGGGTCTCTGTGTGGTGAGTCTGTGGGTCTCTGTGTGGTGAGTCTATGGGTCTCTGTGTGGTGAGTCTGTGGGTCTCTGTGTGGTGAGTCTGTGGGTCTCTGTGTGGTGAGTCTGTGGGTCTCTGTGTGGTGAGTCTGTGGGTCTCTGTTGTG
>NW_026890996.1:305476-323146 GCF_015708825.2 Lethenteron reissneri
TCTTGAGATCCTGCGAATGGGAGAGAACGTCTCTGCTGAGCACAGGTACCGGCACCACGGCAACTACACACACACGTAGTAGGTGGTTACCCTTTCGACTGGTACAAAAACTGACACCTTGATACAAGGCATCATGTTTGCAATAACCACAACACAAGCAGTCAAAATGCAAACAAAAAGAAACAACTCTGATGATGATAATGATATGCACTGCCCTTGAAGTTCATATTCTTTTAAGTTGATTGGTCCACACTCGTGACAGCTTTTCTTAGAGCCTAGTCTCCATTGGTGTTGGACCAGATGACGCCAAAAGGCGCACAACTCAAAAACAGCGCACTATCAGAGTATTGAGAGCTCGGGGTGAAGCATTTACATTATGAGACCTCTCCTTTACCAGTGGCAAAATATAGTGATGGGTTTTACCCTTTCAACTGGTAGAAAAACTGACACCTTGATACAAGGCATCATGTTTGCAATAACCACAACACAAGCAGTCAAAATGCAAACAGAAAGAAACAACTTCAAGGACAGTGCATATCATCATCAGACTTGTTTCTTTTTGTTTGCGCGAAACGTAAAACGTTCCACAATTTCGCCATCGCCATCGCCAGCTCGAACTACCATAAGCGGGACCCCGTCGTGGCTCGGGCACGACCCGTCCCGCCACGAGGCGCGGTTCACCGTCGCGGTGCCACCGCCGCTCACCGGAGGGTTCGCAGGCGCCGCTGTGTCTGCTGCCGCCTCCTGCCCCGGCACGCGGCGCACACCACGACGGTCAGCGGCACCATCGCGGCCACCACGGCCATCGCGGCGCTGACGAAGGGGCTCTTAGTCGTCGTGGCGAGCGACTCCTCTTCTGACGAGGAGCGGCCTGGGGGGGGGGGGGGGGGCGGTCACGAGAGCAGAGAGAAGTCCGGCGACTGCGAGCGTCGTAGCCGCACGTGCCACAAGCGACGACTCTTCATGGACAATAAAAACACTGGCACCGCACCGAGGTCACTGCCGACCCCGTGGGATTGATGCGTCTTCCGTGACCAGCGGCCGCCGCCGATCTGGCTGATACACGAACCCCCCCGGGGACGTGACAAGCCATCGCCGCCATCTTGTGCACAGCGATCCAACTGGCTCCGTTGAAGCTGTTCCCATAAATGAAAAACTTCGTGACTTTTCCCACAAATGTTGCTTTCAATTGCGCAGGAAATGGACGCGACCGCGCGGAGAGAGACACGCAAACAACAGACGTACGGGCATCGTCAGGGTCAGGATCGAACCCGCAAACTCCTGTGTACCGGGCGAGGCAGTTAACATTTTGGCGTCACTGCGATCGTGGCGGGAGGGAGGAGAGGAACTCACCGTCATCAGCGTTGGCACCTCCGCCGCTAGCTGGCGGCGTGCGTGCTGACGGTGTCCTCACGCCGTAGTAGTGGTGCCGAGTGGTTGTGGTGGCGGTTGTGGCGACTGTTATGGTGGTGGTGACGGCGGTGGTGGTGGCGACGGTGGTGGTGGCAGCGGTGATAGTGGCAGTGGTGGTGGTGATAGTGGCAGTGGTGGTGGTGGCAGTGGTGGTGGTGGTGGCAGTGGTGGTGGTGGCAGCGGTGGTGGCGGTGGTGGTGGTAGTGGTGGAGCCCCAGAGACCCGTGCCATCCAGTGGCACGGCTCCCGGCTCCGAGCTGCTGCTGCCGCTGCTGCCGCTGGCGACTGTAGGGAGGGGGCAGTTACCAACGGGGGGGTGGAGAGCAGCGAGCGATGGGCAAACCAGCCTGAATGTTTCTAAGCGGCAAAGAAGCTCCACTAGGGGGGGGTCCGCGAGAGAAGGGAGGGGGGCACGAGCGTGCTGGAGCGGAGAGGGAAGCCAGCCGGCCGGCCGGCGATGCTCTTGCCGACCTTGTACGTCGAGGCGCGCCCGCAGCTGCTCGTGGTGCAGCTTGTTGACTGCAAAGCACGTGTACGTGCCCGAGTCGCCAGGCGACACGCTCCAGATGAGCAGCGTGCCGTTGGCCAAGGTTCGGTGGCGCTCGCCCGCCAGGGGTCCGACGTAGTCGCTCTTGAACCTGGCGGTGCGCGGCGCAAGCAAAGAGGGGGGGGGGGGGGAGCCTTGACTAGCAAGCGGCGAAACTAGTTTTCTTCTTGGTTTTCTCGGTAAAGTCACGTAGAAGGGAAATTCCAAAGAACACAGGATGAGATGTTACTATCCTTTGTGCAAGCACTTCCAAGAGTTCATGAACAGCGAGCCTGGTGACATTTGGGGAGCGCATCATCAGTAGTGAACCTTTGGTTCCTAGGGTGTTTCGGCCTTTCACACGATACAGCCTCCCCAAAGGCGGCCAGCGACAGGGTGATCAATCCTACGCTTGCGTCCCATTCCCAATTAGTCATAGGAGTTGCCTTGCTGTTGATAATAAAATAATAAAAATAAAACATAATAAAATGCAATTCTCACGACTTTTCAGCCACAACGCAAGCAGCCGTCCTCAGGTGAAGAACAGGTCTGTCGGAAAGACAGCGTCTGAATGACACACCACCAGGCTTGGCAGCGTATATTGAAGCTGGGCGCTCTTCCCCCTCCAACCAGGACTCCATTCAAACAACAACAACAACAACGACAACAACAACAACAACAACAAAGTGTGTTCAGTTCACGGAGAGAGTAAAGTAGCCGGGCCAGCGTGGCTCTCACCACAGGATGTTGGGACGCGGCAACCCAAACACGGCACAGTCCAAGTGCGCGGCCTGTCCCTCTGTGGCCGTGTACAGCCTGTCCGGCGGCGACAGCATCCGTGGGGCCACGGCTGTGCGAGAGGCGGGGGGGGGGGCAGGCAGAGAAGTTCAAGTTCACGTAGTGGGTGTAGAGCCCTGTGAGACATTCGGCTCTTGAATCTGGTGCAACTGCAACAAACACAAAACAAAAACACGAACAAGAAAACATCTTAAAGTGACGATGTGACTGAGTGACTGAGTGACTGAGTGAGTGAGTGACTGTGTGACTGTGTGACTGAGTGACTGTGTGACTGAGTGAGTGAGTGAGTGACTGAGTGAGTGAGTGACTGAGTGACTGAGTGACTGAGTGACTGAGTGACTGTGTGACTGAGTGACTGTGTGACTGAGTGAGTGAGTGACTGAGTGACTGAGTGAGTGACTGTGTGACTGTGTGACTGAGTGACTGAGTGACTGAGTGAGTGACTGAGTGACTGAGTGAGTGAGTGACTGTGTGACTGTGTGACTGAGTGAGTGAGTGACTGTGTGACTGTGTGACAGAGTGACTGAGTGACTGTGTGACTGAGTGACTAAGTGACTGAGTGATTGAGTGACTGAGTGACTGTGTGACTGTGTGACTGAGTGACTGAGTGACTGAGTGACTGAGTGACTGTGTGACTGAGTGACTGAGTGACTGAGTGACTGAGTGAGTGAGTGACTGAGTGAGTGAGTGACTGAGTGACTGAGTGAGTGAGTGAGTGACTGAGTGAGTGAGTGACTGTGTGACTGAGTGACTGAGTGACTGAGTGACTGAGTGAGTGACTGAGTGACTGAGTGAGTGACTGTGTGACTGAGTGACTGAGTGACTGAGTGAGTGAGTGACTGAGTGAGTGAGTGAGTGACTGTGTGACTGAGTGACTGAGTGAGTGAGTGACTGAGTGACTGAGTGAGTGAGTGACTGTATTACTGAGTGAACATGTGACTGAGTGCAAACAGAAAATCCAAGAAAAGACAGCAACATATTGCAGAGAAAATCACCGTACACCAACGCTGTGTGCAAACATCCCAGTGGGATGCAAGTCAAACAACAACAACAACAACCACAAGACAACTTAGAAGGGAGCAGGGGGGAGGCAGGGGAGGGAGGGGAGGGAGGGAGGGTTGCTGGGTTAGAGGAATGTTGTGGGACCACAGCAGAGATGCCACCAGGTGAAGGAGGAGGGGGTGGTGGTAGCAGGAGTTGACGAGGGAAAGTTCAGGAGGGAAGCGAGAGAGAGAGAGGAGATTGGAGAATGAGGAGAGCGAATCAGCAAGTGGAAGGAGCGGAGGGAGAGCGGTGGGAGACACTGAGCGGTCATCCCTCCACAAAATACAGGAAGTGGACTCACACAGAGACCCACAGACTCACACAGCGACTCATAGACTCACACAGAGACCCATAGACTCACACAGAGACCCACAGACTCACACAGAGACCCACAGACTGACACAGAGACCCATAGACTCACACAGTGACTCATAGACTCACACAGAGACCCACAGAATCACACAGACCGATAGACCACACAATCTCACAGAGTCTCATAGACTTACACAGAAACTCATAGACTCACACAGAGACCCACAGACTGACACAGACCCACAGACTGACACAGACCCACAAACTCACACAGCAACCTATAAACTCACACAGCGACCCACAGACTCACACAGCAACCTATAAACTCACACAGAGACCCACAGACTCACACAGCGACTCAGTCGTCCTTCCCCCGCACCCCCTGCTCACCCAGCACGTTGACGTAGGCGTTGGCCAGGATGGTGCCGTGGCGGTTGGAGGCCTGGCACTGGTACACGCCGGTGTCTTCCTCCCGCAGCCGGGTCAGCGTCAGGGAGTCGCCGTCCACCCACCGGCCCGGCACCTCGGGGGCTTCTGCTCCGTCGCACGGCGGCACGACACCCGGCACGGTTTGGCGCGGTCTCGGCGCGGTCTCGGCGCGGTCTCGGCACGGTCTCGGCGTGGTCTCGGCGTGGTCTCGGCGCGATGTGTAACGATGTGCCACGATGTGGAATGGTCTCAGCGCGATTTGCCATTGTTTGGTAGGATGCATTTAGCGCAACGCGGCGTGATCTGGCTCAACTCGGTACGTCCTGTGATTTGGCTGGGTGAGCGTGTGACCGGCTGGGTGAGTGTGTGACCGGCTGGGTGAGTGTGTGACCGGCTGGGTGAGCGTGTGACCGGCTGGGTGAGCGTGTGACCGGCTGGGTGAGCGTGTGACCGGCTGGGTGAGCGTGTGACCGGCTGGGTGAGTGGGTGCACATTGTGGACGAGTGAGCATGTGGGTGAGCGGGCGATTGGCTGACCGAGCGTGCGATTTGCCGCGATCGGTCGACCGAGTGATCGCTTGACGATGGACCGCGAGCGTGAGCAAGTGGACGAGCGTGTGCACGTGCAAGTGGGTGGACGAGCGGTTGAGTGAGCGTGCGATCGACCGCGAGCGAGCGAGGCTGACCGCCCCCCCCCCCATTCGCTCCCCCCCCCCGCGTCTCACCGTGGATGGGCACGCCGTTGAGGAGCCAGCGGATGGTCGGTGCGGGGACTCCGCTGGCTCTGCACGTGAGCTCGGCGCTGCCCCCCGGGGCGACGCTGCAGCTCGCTGGCAGCGCAGCCGCCCAGTGCGGCTTGGCTGCAGAGGGCGGGGGGGGGGAAGGAGGGGAGGAGGAGGGGGGGGAAGAGGAGGGGGGGAAGGGGGGGCAGGAGGAGGAGGAGGAAGCAGAGATGTAGGTCTTGTTGAAATTCCCTACACCTCTGCTGTGGCAGACGCACAGAAAATATGGCATCTGTGCAGGACCGCCCTTTCCTGAAACCGCATTGGGGCTCCGCAAGCCTCTTCTCAGCGTGCCTAGCAAGGCGATGTTGAATAATCCTTGCCAGGACCTTTCCTGGCACACTGAGGAGTGAGATGCCCCTGTAGTTGTTACAGTCTGTGCGGTCCCCCTTCTTAAAGAGGGGGACCACCAGGGCATCCTTCCAATCTTGCGGAACCCGTTCAGTGGTCCAGACTGTTGTTATGATGTCATGTAGGGCAGTCTGTGCACAAACGCCACCCTCCCTCAGCATTTCGCTTGGGAGATCATCTCTGCCCGGTGCCTTTCCTGGTCTTAGACTCTGGATCGCCTTCAGTACTTCCTCAACAGATGGCACCTCAGCCAGCCACTCACAGGGGGTGACCTCTTCCAATATTTGAGGCACCGCAGCCTCAGCAGGGTTATCACCACTTTGGGCCATGATGTTTTCCTGGCTGAGGGATTTCCCCTCCCCCAGGACCTCACAGAAATGCTCAGCAATCTGCAAACCTGTTCCTGGGGGTCGAAGATTGGATCACCGTTTTTCCCCTAATGATGGTAATAGGTGTGGCGCTGCAGGTTACTTTTTTGATGGAGTTAAATAGTGATTTGTGATCGCGGGCCACTGAGGCAGACTCCATCTCCTCAGCAACCCGCGACCACCACCCATCCTTGCAGCGCCTCACGGCTCTCCGATCCTCCGAGCGAAGGCTGCGGTCAACCTCCTCATTCTCTGACATGGGATGCTGTAGCCGATGAGAGTGGGCCTGTCACTTTTTCTCAACTAACCTGTGTTTCTGGGGAGGTCTGGACCGCGTACCCAAAGCAGCCATTGCAGCTGCATGATCCACAGTCCTAAACCTCGCCCATTTACCCTCGACATCAGGAGGAGTGGGGGACGATGCCAACCCCAGCCGCAAGCGATGATGAAATTCTCACTTGCAACTTTCATCAGCTGAGACCAGGCCACTTTAGGTTGGAATGGGGTCCTGGGTGTACACCCACCACCGGAGTGGAAGAATGGCAGGCGCAGCTTCCCACATCTCACCGCCACACTCCCACGCCCCCTTTATTATTTTGCTCAGAAGAAGAGCCACTCCCTGTTGTTTGGCAGTCTCCTGCCCCGAGTGGAGGACTGTCCACCCCTCATGGTGGCAGGAGCCAGGCACACACACAGACCCACACACACACACACAGACACACACACAGGCACAGGCACACACACACACAGGTGCACACAGACACACACACACAGACACACACACACACAGGTGCACACCTTCCACGGTGACCGTGACGGTGTGCAGCGCCACACCCTCGCTGTTGACGGCGCGGCACTGGTAGCTGCCGCCGTCGGACAGCGCCGCGTTGTGGATGACCAGCGTCGTACCGGTGTCGTGCCAGCGTTGTGCCAACGTCGTGCCGGAGGGGGCGGCGATGGGGGCGGCTTCCTCCGACGACGCCGCCCCACCCCACTTGCTCCAGCTCACCTTAGGCGTGGGGCTACGCGCACACACACAGGGAACGCACGCGCACGTGTGCACGTGTGTGTGTGTGCGTGCGTGTGCACGTGTGTGTGTGCGTGTGCACGTGTGTGTGTGCATGTGTGTGTGTGCGTAAGTGTGCACGTGTGTGTGTGCGTGCACGTGTGTGTGTGCGTGCACGTGTGTGTGTGTGCGTGCACGTGTGTGTGTGCGTGCACGTGTGTGTGTGTGTGCACGTGTGTGTGTGTGCGTGCACGTGTGTGTGTGCGTGCACGTGTGTGTGTGTGCGTGCACGTGTGTGTGTGTGTGCGTGCACGTGTGTGTGTGTGTGCGTGCACGTGTGTGTGTGTGCGTGCACGTGTGTGTGTGTGTGCGTGCACGTGTGTGTGTGTGCGTGCACGTGTGTGTGTGTGCGTGCACGTGTGTGTGTGCGTGCACGTGTGTGTGTGTGCGTGCGTGTGCACGTGTGTGTATGTGCGTGCACGTGTGTGTGTGTGCGTGCACGTGTGTGTGTGTGTGCGTGCACGTGTGTGTGTGTGCGTGCACATGTGTGTGTGTGTGCGTGCACGTGTGGGTGTGTGCGTGCACGTGTGTGTGTGTGCGTGCACGTGTGTGTGTGTGCGTGCACGTGTGTGTGTGTGCGTGCACGTGTGTGTGTGTGTGTGCGTGCACGTGTGTGTGTGTGCGTGCACGTGTGTGTGTGTGCGTGCACGTGTGTGTGTGCGTGCACGTGTGTGTGTGTGCGTGCGTGTGCACGTGTGTGTATGTGCGTGCACGTGTGTGTGTGTGCGTGCACGTGTGTGTGTGTGTGCGTGCACGTGTGTGTGTGTGCGTGCACATGTGTGTGTGTGTGCGTGCACGTGTGGGTGTGTGCGTGCACGTGTGTGTGTGTGTGCGTGCAAGTGTGTGTGTGTGTGCGTGCACGTGTGTGTGTGTGCGTGCACGTGTGTGTGTACATGTGTGTGTGTGCGCGTGTGTGTGTGTGTGCATGTGTGTGCGCGTGTGTGTGTGCGTGTGCGCGCGTGTGTACGTACAGCCCTTGTGTGATGCACATCAGCAGCAGCGTCTCCCCGGTGAGCACCACCTTGCTACTCGTCTCCCCCGCAGGCTCCACGAACACCGGCCGGCGCTTTGACGGACGCTCTGCGTGCATCATCCACGTGTGGTGCGCGGGGAGCGGTGGGACAGTGGTTAGCGCCACGCTGCGCTACAAAACCTGCCCATGACCCGAGTTTGATTCCCGCCGTAGGGCAACACCGGTGACGATTATCTGAACACTCACACGTCCACACACACACACACGTACACACCTACACGCACACACGTACACACGCTCACACGTACACACACACACACGCACACACACACGTACACACACTCACACGTACACACACACACGTCCATACGTCCACACACACACACTCACACACACACACGCTCACACGTACACACACTCACACGTACACACGCACACACACACGTACACACGCACACACACACGTACACACGCACACACACGCTCACACGTACACACACACACACACGTCCACACGCACACACACACACACACGTACACACGCACACACACACGCACACACACGTACACACACACACGTACACACGTACACACACTCACACGTCCACACACACTCACATGTACACATACACACACGTACACACGCACACACGCACTCACACGTACACACACACACACACACGTACACACACACGTCCACACACACATACACACGTACACACGCACACACGTACACACACACACGTCCACACACACACACGTACACGCGCACACACACGCACACACACACGTCCACACACACACACGTCCACACACACACACATCCACACACGCACGCACACACACACACTCACACACGCACACACACATGTACACACGCAACTTCCCGGCGTTTGCCACCGCTGCCGCCACCACGCCGCCGCCGCCACTCACTGCGTGTGACGACCAGCCGTAGCGGCTGCTTGTAGCGGATGGTGCCCGTGTGCGGGTAGCGCGCGTGGCACACGTAGTCACCCCCGTCGCCGCGGAGCACGTTGGCGAAATGCAGGTCACCCTCTGGACCCTGCGTCACTCGCGCATCCAGCGGAACTTTCTTCACGGCTGCGGCAGCACCGGCAGCAGCACCACCCCGGGGTTAAGGGCGGTGGGCAGTCGGGGGGGCGGCAGGGGGAGGGATTGAGGAGATGGGAATCTTTATTAGAAGTCCGTCGCGCAAACCGTGGTAGTGGCGGACGCGGATTCTTGACGAGACGCAAATGGAAGATGAACAACTCTGCAGCAGTGATTCTAGATTTGAAGCTTTCGTGACTGGCAAGGATTCACACTCTCGGGGTTTTTTTTCCGGTAAAGTCACGTAGGTAAGAAATAATAATGAAAATAAAATAATAAGTGACAAATAACTCAATTCAATCACGACGTTTCGGAGGCAACACAAGTCTCCGTCTTCACGTGGGACCGTTACAGCCAAATTTACCACTTGATACAGTGAATTTGGATGTGATTGATACAGTGAATTTGGCTGTGATTGATACAGTGAATTTGGCTGTGATTGATACAGTGAATTTGGCTGTGACGGTCCCACCTGAAGACGGAGACTTGTGTTGCCTCCGAAACGTCGTGATTTAATTTAGTTATTTTTCACTTATTTTTTTGACCTACATGACTTTACCGAAACAACCTGAGAGTATGTGGCATTGTGCTTGTTCATTTGCATCGGCATCGGCATCGGCAGCCACGCGAACAGAGCAGACTCGTAGATACCCACCGATATCCAGACTCACAGAGATGCACAGAGACTCAGGGAGACCCAGAGACACCCCGAGAGAGCCGAATCATCAACACATCGACCCGTGGAGACATGATGATGATTCACCGCTCCGCTACTCCCGGCGGGGTCGTCTGGCAACATATCATAGCCACCGTGATGATGATGATGATGAGAGACACAGACCTCCTGTCTACCAGGCGAGGTAGTCAACATCTCATAGCCACCGTGATGATGAGAGAGACACAGACCTCCTGTATACCAGGCGAGGTAGTCAACATCTCATAGCCACCGTGATGATGATGAAAGAGAGAGACACAGACCTCCTGCGTACCAGGCGAGGTAGTCAACATCTCATAGCCAGCGTGGTGATGATGAGAGAGAGAGACACAGACCTCCTGCACACCAGGCAAGGTAGTCAACATCTCATAGCCACCGTGATGATGATGAAAGAGAGAGACACAGACCTCCTGCGTGCCAGGCGAGGTAGTCAACATCTCATAGTCACCATGATGATGATGAAAGAGAGAGACACAGACCTCCTGCGTACCAGGCGAGGTAGTCAACATCTCATAGCCAGCGTGGTGATGATGAGAGAGAGAGACACAGACCTCCTGTCTACCAGGCGAGGTAGTCAACATCTCATAGCCACCGTGATGATGATGAAAGAGAGAGACACAGACCTCCTGCGTACCAGGCGAGGTAGTCAACATCTCATAGCCAGCGTGGTGATGATGAGAGAGAGAGACACAGACCTCCTGCACACCAGGCGAGGTAGTCAACATCTCATAGCCACCGTGATGATGATGAAAGAGAGAGACACAGACCTCCTGCGTGCCAGGCGAGGTAGTCAACATCTCATAGCCACCATGATGATGATGAAAGAGAGAGACACAGACCTCCTGCGTACCAGGCGAGGTAGTCAACATCTCATAGCCAGCGTGGTGATGATGAGAGAGACACAGACCTCCTGCGTACCAGGCGAGGTAGTCAACATCTCATAGCCAACGTGATGATGATGAAAGAGAGAGACACAGACCTCCTGCGTACCAGGCGAGGTAGTCAACATCTCATAGCCAGCGTGGTGATGATGAGAGAGAGAGACACAGACCTCCTGCGTACCAGGCGAGGTAGTCAACATCTCATAGCCACCATGATGATGATGAAAGAGAGAGACACAGACCTCCTGCGTGCCAGGCGAGGTAGTCAACATCTCATAGCCACCATGATGATGATGAAAGAGAGAGACACAGACCTCCTGCGTACCAGGCGAGGTAGTCAACATCTCATAGCCAGCGTGGTGATGATGAGAGAGAGAGACACAGACCTCCTGCGTACCAGGCGAGGTAGTCAACATCTCATAGCCACCATGATGATGATGAAAGAGAGAGACACAGACCTCCTGCGTACCAGGCGAGGTAGTCAACATCTCATAGCCACCGTGATGATGATGAAAGAGAGAGACACAGACCTCCTGCGTGCCAGGCGACGTAGTCAACATCTCATAGCCAACGTGATGATGAGAGAGACACGCAAACTACAAATATACAGCAGCAGCAGGTGTCGTCAGGGTCGGGATCGAACCCACGCCCTCCTGTCTAGCAGGCGAGGTAGTCAACATCTCATAGCCACCATGATGATGATGAAAGAGAGAGACACAGACCTCCTGCGTGCCAGGTGAGGTAGTCAACATCTCATAGCCAGCGTGATGATGATGAGAGAGACACGCAAACTCCAAATATACAGCAGCAGCAGGCGTCGTCAGGGTCGGGATCGAACCCACGCCCTCCTGTCTACCAGGCGAGGTAGTCAACATCTCAAGGGCAGCGTGGTACTCACAGCTGTCCAGCCAGAAGACGGTGGGAGGAGGGAAGCCGTGGGCAGCAGGAGGGCGGCAGGGCAGCACGGCCGGGGAGCCCACGGCGGCCATGACGGGCGCCAGCTGCTCACGAGGCCACCGCGGGGCACCTGCAGGGTACAGACAAAGTCTCCCTGTGTAGCCTTCGCAGGGCGTCGGGGCAAGTGCTGCCAGCGAGTTGGTGGTCAGCACCGGGCCGCCTTTGTTTTTCCGATGG
This sequence comes from Lethenteron reissneri, assembly GCF_015708825.2. Lineage (NCBI taxonomy): Eukaryota > Metazoa > Chordata > Hyperoartia > Petromyzontiformes > Petromyzontidae > Lethenteron > Lethenteron reissneri. Next base: position 317,378 of record NW_026890996.1, read on the forward strand.
TGACGTGTTTACATGGCGCATTAGGTACGCGTTTGAGGCTGAGTCGACCTAGGGGAGGGCCCAGGACGGGTTCAGCACTTTGTGTGTGGGGAGTGGTGGTGCAGCGGTTAGCACCCTGTGTGTGTGTGTGAGTGGGGAGTGGTGGTGCAGCGGTTAGCACACCCTGTGTGTGTGTGAGTGAGTGAGTGGTTGACGGTGCGAGCGTGCCCCCCCCCCCCCCCCCCACTCACGCGCCAGCCTCACGGTGATGTTGTTGCTGAGCGCCGTGCCGGCCCGGTTCCCCGCCCAGCAGCGGTAGACCCCCTGTAGCGCTGCAACCGCCGCGGTGACGTCACCGTCACCGTCACCGCCACCGTCACCGTCACCGCCACCGTCACCACCGGACTCCGCCGCCGCCGCCGCCACCGCTGCCAAGTCGACGGTGAAAGGTCCCCGAGCCGTCCCCACGGCGCCGCACGTGGGGGTTCACTGTCGGGGTCAAAGCTGTCCCCGTCCTTGCTCCACCAGAGCTGCAGCACAGGCGGGGAGGGGAGGGGGGGGAGTGGGGGGGGGGGAGGGAGGGAGGGGGAGGGGGGGGTAGGGAGGGGTGATGGGGGGGAGGGATGGGATGGAGGAGAGGGACGGGAGGGGGAGGGGGAGGTAGGGGGGGGAGGGAGGGAGGGGAGGGGAGGGAGGGGAGGGGGAGGGATGGATGGAGGAGAGGGAAGGGAGGGGGAGGGGGGGAGGGGAGGGGAGGGATGGGATGGAGGGAGGAAGGGGGGGGAGGGAGGTGGGGATGGGGGTAAGTCAGAAGGGAGGGATGGAGGAGGGGGGAGGGGTTGGGGGAGGAGGTGGGTGGGGGTATTGGGAGGGATGGAGGAGGGGAGGGAGGAGGGGGGAGGGAGGGAGGGGGAGGGGGGAGGGGGGAGGAGGGAGGGAGAGAGTTAATTCGGGATGGAGGGAGGAAGGGGGGTAGGGAGATGGGGAGGGGAGGGGTGGGTAAGTCGGGAGTGAGGGGAGATGTAGTGAGGGATGGATGGAGGAGTGTGCAGCGTACGTGGGCGCTGGGTTGCCGCGTGCTTCACACTGCAGCACCACGTTGTCACGTGGGTCGACGGTGTAGTCCTCGCGCGATTGCCACGTGATGGACGGGGGCTGGGTGACTGCGAGAGACCAACGGGTCAACAACAAGTTGAGTTGATGGACTTTGGGTGGATGAGTGATGGGTGTAGTTTCAAGTTTCAAGTTCATGTAGTGGGTGTAGTAGAGCCCTGTGAGACATTCGGCTCTTGAATCGGGTGCAACCGCAACAAACAAAAAAACAAAAACACGAACAAAAAACATCTTAAAGTGACGATGTGACTGAGTGCTAAAAGCAAATCCAAGAAAAGACAGCAAAATATTGCAGAAAATCACCGTACACCAACGCTGTGTGCAAACACCCCAGTGGGATGCAAGTCAAACAACAAACAACAACCGCAAGACAACTTAGATTAACGCCATCAGTCTAACTCTGTACTACAACAAACAAACATGGCCAAACCAAAGAACTTTTCGAAATCACCAAAATAAAGCCAAACAAGCAATGCAACAGTGCAGGTCATAGGAACTGTGACGGAGTTTTCACAATAAACGATGTAAACAACATGTACCACCAAACCCTGCAGCCACAGCTGGCTGCATGGGTCACTCCACAACAGCAGGAGGAGCATCAGTCGGAGTGCTCAACATTTTTCAATGCACCTTTAAGATCAGCGCACTAAATCAAAACACGATCATACTTTGCAGCGATCATCCGGAGCGAAACATTGTATTTTAGGCCACTAAATTGCAGTGGCAGTTAGGGGTGTACAACTCCTCTAGAGCAGTTTTGAGTGAAGGATCTCATAGGTAGAGATTCAAATTGCAGTTTATTGGCGGGACCAGCATTCCAGACCCTGGGGGGCATCAATAGCAAAGGCCCTTCCTCCAGTGTTTGTACGGCAATAGGGAATGTGAAGCTGGTAAATTGACGAAGACCTTAGGTGTTTCGATTTAAAGCTTTCGTGACTGCAGGGATTCATCTTATTGGTTAAACGCAAGCAGCCGTCCTCAGGTGAAGACCAGGTCTGTCGGGGAGACAGTATCTGACGCTGTCTCCCCGACAGACCTGGTCTTCTGCTTGCGTTGTGGCCGAAACGTCGTGAGAATTATTTTTACTGTTTATTTTTATATTTATTATTTCCCTTTTACGTGACTTTACCGAAAGAACCAAGAAGATGAATCCCTGCAGTCACGAAGCTTTACATCGAAATTACATTTTTAATTTTATTATTAAAAACATAAAATATTTTATTTTCATTATTTTATTATTTCCCTTCTACGTGACTTTACCGAAAGAATCAAGAAGATGGACCTTAGGTGCTGTAGGGGGGGGGGTATCAGCTGCTTAACGGGAGGGGGGGGTGTTTGCTACTCACGGTCAAGGGGCAGGACGAGGGGCTGCTCACAAAGAGCGCCGAGCTGCAGCAGCAGCAGCAGAGACGCCACCACGAGGTGGGGGGGCGGCGTGGTGGTGGAGAAAGAAGACGCCATCGGGGTGGGGGGGGGCTTCCTTCACTTGGCTAGGAGGGGAGGAGAAGAGGGAGGGGAGGGAGAGGGGAGGGAGGAAGGGAGGGGTGGGAGGGAGGTGAGAGAGGGGTGGGAGGGGGGGTGGGAGGGGTGGAAGGGAGGGAGGGGTGGGAGGGAGGTGAGAGAGGGGTGGGAGGGAGGGGGGGAGGGAGGGAGGAGGGGAGGAGGGAGGGAGGGGAGGGAGAAGAGGTGGGAGGGAGGGAGGTGAGAGAGGGGTGGGAGAGGGGGGGAGGGACGAGGGATAGAGGGAGAAAGGGGTGGGAGGGGGTGGAGAGGGGAGGGAGGGAGGGAGGGAGGAGGGGAGGGGGGGTGGGAGGGAGGGGGGAGGAGAGGGAGGGGCGGCAGGAGGGGGAAGGATGGGAGGGAGATTTGGGGGTCTTACAATGGAACATCTGTGACGTGTTGTTTGTCTACTAAAAGCCATCCAGGCAGCGAATTTCAGTCACGTAGGGGAAAATAAATAGTAATAAATAAATTATAAAATGATAGAAATAATATTAATAAAATGATAATTATTAGACTATTTTATATAATTTAATTAATTTTATTATTTCCATCATTTTATTATTTAATATTAATTTTTCCCTACTTGACTTTACCGAAAAAACCTAAGAGTATGAATCGTTGCAGTCACGAATGCTTCAAATCGAGAAGCATTGAGGTGTTTTAGAACTACAGATGAAGGTCTTCATTCCGGTGAGCTATCAAGTTCTTTTACACAAACGCCGAGGAAGGTCACGGGGTCAGGACATGAGAACATTCAGTACAAAAGCACGATACGCTCAAAGTAAAAACAAAGTTTTACACTATAAATCCTTTATATGCGTGGCATCGGTTTTATTTTATTATTCATTTCTGTTTTTCTTGAGTAAGAGTTTTATTTTTATCACATTGGTATTTTAAATTAAATATAAGGAAAGTCGTATATAAGGATTATAAGGTTTTCAGTTTTTGTATGATTTTTATATTGTACATTTTGTTGTTTTCTTGAATAATTTTCTGTGTTTAGGAAAAATATACGATTGTGTTAGTGAAATTGTTTTTCCTAAAAATGGAAAATTTTGGAGAAAAAATTTCAAAAATAAATTGTCACGCACAACGAGTCTGTGTGCAAAATGTCAGCTCGATTGGATCACGGGAAGTGGGTTATAAAACGACCGAAAGATTTGCACGGTCGTAAGCGCGCAAGCAAGCGAACTTAATATAAAGGATTTAATAATAATAAATGGATATGTATTTTCCCCTTTTATTCTCTGCTTTATCAATGTTGATAATTGTCACCAAAGTACACTTTAAAACTCTTATTCTTAGGTTTTTTCGGTAAAGTCACGTAGGTAAAACATTAACATAAAAAAAAAAAAAAAAAAAGTAACATTTTACTTTTATTAATTGTAATGTTTTACCTACGTGACTTTACCGAAAAAAACCTAAGAATATGAATCCTTGCAGTCACGAAAGCTTCAAATCTAGAATGTTTAAAGCTCTCTTAATTAGAAGCTTTCGTGACTTCAGGAATCCATACTCTTTGGTTCTTTCGGTAAATTCACGTAGGTGTAAAATAAAATAAATCACGACGTTTCGGGCTCAACACAAGCGTCCATCATCAACACAAGCGTCTATCATCATCATCTGATGATGGACACTATACCGAAGTAACTTTACCGAAAGAACCAAGAGTATAACTTAACACTGTTTTAAAACTCTCTTCTATAGGCACAGCGCCATTTTGGCTTTTCATTATCAGATTCGTTAACTTGACTTTTTGATTTAAAGCTTTCGTGACTGCAGGGATTCATCTTCTTGGTTCTTTCGGTAAAGTCACGTAGAAGGGAAGTAATAAAATAATAAAAATAAAACATAATAAAACAATTCTCACGACGTTTCGGCCACAACGCAAGCAGCCCGTCCTCAGGTTAAAACCAGGTCCGTCGAGGCGACAGAGTCTGAATGAAACAGCACACGGGCTTGGAGCATATATATAAGCTGGGCGCATTGACAAAGGAATTTGCATATCAACAGGAATTTAGCATATTTATGGGAAATGCAGGAATGTAATTAGTACTGCATATGCATGTGCATTATGCAGGATTAACAGCAGCTCCCTTTGATGCTGTTAATCCTGCATAAAAAATAAGAAAAATATTATAATAAATGAAAAATAACTAAATTACATCACAATTGAGTTATTTTTCGTTTATTATAATTTTATAACTTTTCTTACCTACGTAGTTTTACCGAAAAAAACCTAAGAGTATATCAATTATCTGTATACCGATTAAATCTAGTTTAGTTGTATCTGTATATGGATAACACGTAGTTTAGCTGTATCTGTATATCGATAAACAAGATCGTGTTTTCATGTTATCTGTATATAGATGACGAATTAGTTAAGTTGAATATGTATTTATAAAAACATGAAAATGATGGTTTGACCTTTCCTCTACTTTGCGTGGCGGTGACACTGATTCTGCCGAGTTGTTGAACTCAGCAGCAGCAGAAGGAGCAGTGCAGATGGAGGGTGGCATGTGATGTCGATCTGAATGTCACTTCTATTTACGATGGAGATGTGTTACAACGACCCTATCATCGTAAGTCGAAAATATCGTAAGTCGAAGATGGCCTCTAGCCTAGCCAGGAGTCTTACAGGGTGGTGGTAATCTAGCAAAACAGAGCAAGTTACAGTAGCGTACTGTATAGACTATATCCTGTGTGTGTTTATTAATTACAATACTGTATTGCACAGTAACATTAAAGTAAAAAAACCAAGGTAAATTCTTAGCCTACCTATATGAACTGCAAATTAATATAAAGCTTATTTAGGAAACAATCCTATCTGCTATATAAAATAACACTTTTAACATACATTGAATATATCATATCGTGGTAACATTGAAATTAAATCGCTAAAGCTACGTATCATAGTGTAGTGTATAGTGTAGTGTATAGTAATAGTGTAGTGTATAGTGTAGTGTATAGTGTAGTGTATAGTAATAGTGTAGTGTATAGTAATAGTGTATAGTAATAGTGTAGTGTATAGTGTAGTGTATTGTAATAGTGTAGTGTATAGTAATAGTGTATAGTGTAGTTTATATTAGTGTATAGTAATAGTGTAGTGTATAGTGTAGTGTATAATAATAGTGTAGTGTATAGTGTAGTGTATAGTGTAGTGTATAGTGTAGT